>NW_010563438.1:40173-95429 GCF_000687285.1 Phaethon lepturus | reverse complement strand
GGCAGAACGAGGGCTGTTGCGTGTGCCCGGGGGACAAGGGGGGAATAGACAATGGTAAGGAGAAATGCAACTCTAGGGAGAGAAACTAACTGGATTTTGAAAGCAGGTTTTCCTAACCTGTACAGTGGTCTTGGGATAGGGAATTCATTCAACATTTCAAAGGAGGCCACATAGTTCCTCTTCGCTTCAAGAAATCTGTTGTTTAGTTCTTTTAGCTGAAACTATGCTGCTTTCTGGTCTGTCATGGAGAGAGTCCCCAAAGGCAAAGCCACTATTTGTGACAATGTTAACAAAGACATGAGATGTCTGGATGATGTCTTCCACCAGCTCCTGTTGAAGGAAGAGCCATACAACCAGGTGTGGGAGTGAAGTCTGTGCTCTCAGGTGTGAGTCAGTCAACTTGTGACCCACATATGCATCTTACCATGAACAGCAATACAGACAAGCCAAAATCCAGTGGGCTAAAGCTGCTCTGCGGGGTTCAATCCTTCACTGAAAGTGTTGAGAGGTCAGCAAATCAGTGGGAGGTTGAAAACAACTCCTCTAAATGAAAGATAAGACAACAAATAAATAAAAACTGAATGGCTGGAGGGAAAGAAATCAGATTTTTAAATCTCCTAAGCTTTTAAAAATATTATTCTCACTGGGGAGGGCGGCAAGGAGTAAAAGTTCCTCCAGCACTGCTGTATCTCAATTCTTTCAGATCTCTTCTGCTTTTCTTTCCAGTGGGAAAAAGGTGCAGAAGTTCCCCAAACTGCCACCCACCACATTTGCAGTTTCTGCACACCAGAGCAAAACAACTTTCTACTTTCTAGAGTGGCAAAAAAATAATTTTGAAACTCAGCAAGAAAAATGTGCTTTGTTTTGAATAGTTGATTTCAACTGATTGAGCCTCAGTTTCCCAACCAGCCCATGTATCTGCCTGGAAAATGGAAGCTTCTGTATCTCAGGTCAAGGTTATCGGTGAACAGAGATTCCCATCTGCAGCTGGAAACTCAGCAAAACTTCCAGGGAAATAAAAATCCATAATAAGCTACTCTGCTGACATGAATGAAACTCTGAGCTACGTCGGCTGAGACTATATCCCAAAGTTTGCTGATGACAGAAAAACAATGAGGTAGTGAATTGGTGAGGGACCCATTTCACTTGTGGTCTTGCAGAGTTATTATATCAAAACACGTCCAGCAGAGTTTAATAGTGTCAGCATTTAATGTTCAGTGTAATGCCATTCCTACAGACCAAGACAGACACTTCCCATAGGTAATTAATCTTTTACAAGTAATTTAGCCATCGTAAGCAAAAGTGGATGAAATGTATTAATGGGGGGGAAAGGTTGGAGGCAAACCATGCACAGAGAAACATTTCTCTGCATTAGTCCCACAAAATTACAAGTGAGTTACAACTGATAGATTTAGGACAGTTCCTGTTGAGTAATTGTATTCCTTGAGGGTTTTCAATACAATGTGATATTCATTTTCACTTTATACAGTAGAGACAATAATGGCTACAGGTGCACAGGCTGCCTTGCTGGGAGGAATAAAACTGTGATTGTTTAACATCTGACTTTTCTCACACAGTTACAGCCTTTAGATTTGAGCTGTATTTTGCACATATCTCAGACACGGGTTGTTCTTTTTTTTTTCATACTCCAAGAGTCTAGCTCGAAAAAATGCAGGCTCTAAAGACCCATTGTCAAATGAAACACACTTCCCTCATTTGATTTGTTTTTTCCTCTCCTGTAATATCAGCTTTCACTACAGAAATGCAGACAACCCCGTGTTTGGGTAGAGAAGTGAAACTACCAGCTCATGCAGGATTCATGGCTGCCAGGCCAGGCTCCCAAAACCCAAGTCCCAAAACAGGAACTTTTGTCTGCGCTTCTGAAAACCTGGACACCCCTGTAAACATCTCTCCGTGCTGCAGGACTTCATACTGTTGTTTTTTGTTTTGGCATCTGATCACAGCTCCGGGTGTCCTTCTGGGACTTCCCTGGTCTCTCAAACAAGAATAACAGCAACAAACCCAACGAGCCAAGCGAAGAGAGCGCCTGAACTTTCTCCTGGAGATGACGCTATGGGTATTCTTGGGTTTTGCCTGCTCAGAAATGAGCTCTCCTTCCTTCTGCTCCCCAGAGACGCACCACGTTTGCCGTACGACGTGACCAGAGCTAACCGCATCCACCTGCCAGAGTGCCTCTGCCTCCGTACGCGGGACCCGCTACCTGAGCTGGGGGTGGGACAGGAGAGAAAACCAGCAGAGTCTAGCAAAAACTCACTGTACGGTCTTCTCTCCAGCAGAAAAGCTGTAGGTTCAGCCTGATCAGGGAGCGATTTGGGGATTTCTTATGTGGAAAACGCGCATCATTTTATTTTGTTTACATCCTATATTATAGTTCAGGGAGAAAACTGATTGCCCCTAAAATTGTTGTGTTTTCCTGCCACGGAACACTGAATTATTTCTTCCTTCATACTTCAGAAAATTAAAACACAGATTTGAACACTAACATTTTCTATTTTGCTGGGGAAAAAAGTGTGGGGAAAAACAAGTTAAGAGCTTCACTTTTTTAAAATCAAAGTTAGACTTTTTTGGCAAAATGGATTTCCCCCCCCCCCCCAAAAAAAAAGAAAAATCCATCCCTGGAGTTCTTTCATTTAGGGAAATACTGACTTTCAACAGATTTATCTTTTCTAAGCGTCTCCGGGTTAACAGCCTCTGGACTTTGCTCTTTTGCATCTCTGCAGGAAGAAAATAAATCCTGGCAGTTTTACTTCTGGGCTTGTAGGGACCAGCAATAAAACTCCTCGAACCATCTTGGTGGCCTGGGAACCTAAGCCCTCCATCCACTCCCTGGGCTGAGTACCCAGAGTGCCCTTTTGACCATTTGCTTTGTATTCTTGTAATTCCAGCTATGTGTTGTTCACAGCAGCTCTGTAAGCTGATTTCATATGATTTTGCTCTCCATCACTGTCCCTTAAGGTGCAAGTTCCCATCACCATTTTCCCCATGGATGAAGCAAAATGTCTCTGTGGTTTGTAAGCGGCATCCTCACACTCCCACCTGCACTGCAGTGGGAGCCCTGGTCTCACCAGCTGCCGAGTTTTCTCAAAGCTTTTAGGAATGTAACATCGTTGGTAGCTCTGCTTCTCATGCAGGTGGGAGGCTGAAAAATCGGGACTCTGGACGTCCTGGGAATGGCACAGACAGACAGGCAGACACACAGCTATGCTTGCAGAGACCTTGAGCCAGGTAGCATAGGCTTGGCTTCTTCAGGAAACGAGTCTCAAAAAACAACTAGACAAACCCCTGCACCCAGTATAAATCACACAACAGCTTCCACTCATGCTGGGATTTCTGAATCCATTTTTAGAGCGTTATGCTTAGGCCCAGCATTAGCTTGGGGTCTTGCTGCTCATCTGAAACCACTAAGCTGCTCCCCTCATGAACTCTAATCAACATCTGAACCCATGTATCCTGAACATAATGTGTCACCTTCCCCACTCTTGGGAAATGAAGTCTTCCAATGAGCGCTACAGGGATGAAATATGGGTTGCAGATGTTGAATCAGGAAAGGGCACAGCAACAAGTTTGCAGAGCTGAAATACAACTTCCAAAACCTGTTTCCCTTTGACATTTCAGTCAGCTGTTCCACAAGTCTTCGGGGAAAACAGAGACTGCTGTTTCTTCCCTTCTCCTTCCTCCTCCCACTTTTTAATTTTGTATTTTTGATCTATTTTTTATTTGTTTTTATCTTTAATTATTTGTACTCTGTGCTTTAACATCTGCATACATTTTGGAAGTCATCTCCAAAGCTTAGCTTTGTCCTCACTTATTAAAATGTGCAACCTTAAATAGATCTGCTGAGGTGCAGGCAGAGAAAGTGCCGGGCTCTCTAGACCCTATTCATTTGCTTGGTTTGAGTGAAATTCATCTTTTATAGGGAATAATTCTAGCGGATACTGAAGGACACAGCTGGGCAGGTGTGGCATGCATCCAGGGCAGAAGAAGGCTCCTCAGCCAGTCGGGTCTTCCCACTCACGCAATCCAAAAGCAGGAGTCAAATTGAAGCCATATTGAGCAGAGCAGGTTCTGGAGCCCAAGCAAGTTATTACCAGTCTTTCAACTGACTTTGAAACAGGTCTTTGAGACCCAGTCTATTTTATATGGTGGAATGTGGAAAAACAACCACCACGGCTTGTAAAACGGAGGGGAACAGAGCAATGCTCTTGTGTGCCTGCCAGCCCCGGCTTCCCCAGCTCCTTCGGTGCCTGCAACTGGCCGGCCTGCACCCCTTCCCCACTTGACTCCTGTAATTTTCTGACCAATTTAAGCACGACCTGTAACTTCCCCTTTTACATCATTCATGCACTTGAATGCCTCCTAATTTTAGCTGCACATTGTAAATCCAATGGAAGTGATTGTGTGATCGAAAAGCCTTGGACTGGCTCCCAGAGGAGCTACTCCAGTCATGAGCAATACAGCTGACATCAAAAATAGGTCAGTTTGGAATAAACCCACAGGCACACACCTGATGTACTCTCTACATAAAGACACATTCACATGCACACCCACATGAGCTAAAGCTACACAGAAAGATGAAGTTGCAGGTATGAACCACGGTTGCGCACATGCAGCTTCCGTATCACACAGACACATTTTTCAGCCTCTGTCCGTTTCGCAGCCCGTTCTCTCTGCACAACCTCACACTTTTCTAAATAAATGGCATTTATAAAGTAGTGCGCCAGGTTGCAGTGCCCTGAAGGCTCCCCTGAACAAAAAAGACCAGGTCCGAGGACTGATACACGTCAGAGGAACGGGGGGACGAGGCGCTGCTTTTTCAGCCTCGTGGCCCGTGACACACACGGAAGCGTCAGCAGGCGGTACAGGTAGCTGGAGGCTGATGTTTATTTTGGCACCTGCCTAGGTGACTCTGGGATCAGGGCTTGGCCAGCAAACTGTGCTGGTAGGACAGCATCCAGACCAATGCAATAAGCCGTGTCGTGAGGGAAGCCAAAAGAAAAGACAAAAAAGACCACACACAAGTCAGGGTCGGTGCCTGGATTTTACAGGAGGGTGTGGGGGGCTTTTCTTCCTTTTTTTTTAAACTTCTTTCCTTAGTTTTTTTCCTTTTTGTGAAAATACTTAGGACTTGGGAAAAGATTTGAGTCATTATGAAAATGTAATTCTATCTCACGATACAGCTGTAGTGAGCCAGGGCAGCTAGGTCTGGGGGAGTCAGCAAATCAGGCTCTGATTGGGAAGCAGGGAGGCCTTTGGTCAAATTTAATAAAAGTATACTTGTTATATTTGGAACATTTTATCTGAGAACACGTTGTCTCTTTAACGCTGTCTTGTATCTACTTGCCAGGCAGTGGGACAGTTCCCTGCAAGAGGGGCAGGCTTTCAAGAAGTCTCAGACCTGCTATGGGCAGAAAGAGCTGTTAAGATGACTCCTGGCTATCACAAAACCTTCCCCCGGCTGAGGGGGAAGGTTAATTTTTCAGTGATATGAATTGCCTATAGGAATCTCTCTCCCTGCAATCACACACAGGGGAAAAAAAAAAAACTTTTACTTGTCTCATACCCCAGCTAAAAGCAAAGCAATACACACCCCATGATATTTAGAGGTCAGGTTTTAGACAACTGGCTGGTCTCCCTCCTCCCTGGTGAATCACTGCTATTGATTCAATGAGCTTTAATGCAGCATGCAAACAGCAAAAGTTAGCCCAGCCAAAACCATTGAAACCACTGGGAAATCCTCAGGTCTTTACAGTGGTGTTGTCAGCCTGTAACAATGATGGACAGAGACTCTTTGGCAGTTTGGGGGTGAGGGGATAAGAAAGAAGAGATTTGCACAGTACTTAGCAGCTCTAACTGACTATCTATTGAAAGGAGCAACAGCCAAGAAGCTGGTGGACTTTAAATTATTCAAGAAAGTGATCATTTCGCCTCATACTTTACTCAAGAGGCTCCATGTGAACACCTTTGGACAGTTATGGGCCCCCAATATAAGAAAAATTTGGGAAAGGTGGAATCGGCAGAGAGCCACTGAGATGGCCAGAGGGCATGAACACCATGTTCAAGGAAGGGCTGGGGCAGGAGGTTGGTCTTGAGATCTCCACCAGCTGCAGAGCATAAAAGGAAGATTTGTGAACAACATGCATTATCAGAAGGAATCTGTCTTCACAAACTGCAAAGCTCCCCTTGGACAGATTGTGCTGGATTCCACTGGAGAACTCAAAAAAAAAAAAAGCATTTGGGTGATCTGGTTCTGTTTTTCTTGTCTCTCTTAACAGACTCTCATGGAATCTATAGCTCCTAGGTCTCAGCCTCATGTTTAGCCAGGAGCCATCTCAAAAACTACAGTGGGCACAGTGGGCCTTCTTTCAGAAGTGTCCTCTCAGAAACTTTCCTGTAAAGACATCTTTGACTGGGATAAAACTCTGATCAGCAACTGTTCCACGTTCCTCAGAAAACAAAACTAAACTAAAAGAGGAAAAACACTGTTTTTCCATCTGACAATAGATACTATCTGCTGTAAGGAGCTGCTTTATTGCCACTTTATTTTACAGGGCAGGTGTCCCAAAAGGGAAAGTATGAGAAATATCATAAATTCCAGGATGAGGGAGACAGAGGAATCAACTGACTTCTGAATTCTTCTTTATACAGTTACATTACATTCGATAGCAGAAGTGTCAGACTGAATCCCTCAGCATTTTCCTCCTCAGGGGCTTCATTACCTCCAGGCACAAACCACAGGCTTTCTTTTGGAATGTGGGAGTTTCTCTAATCTCTAGTTGCAATTGCCTGCTGGGTTCTTAATACCGTATATGACTGGACTGAGATACTAACAACTTTCCCATCCTTCTCTTTCCTGTCTAATTTTATCTGAGTAGTCTGAAATGTCCATCACCTGAGGGTATAAAAATGGTTGCCGGTAATGTTGACTGTAGATATTTCCATCTGTTGTTGTTTCTTGCACTCAGACATTCTGCCTGTTTGGAGTTAATTGTACCTTGGCTTTACTTCTCATAAAGGACCCGAAGGACCTTGACCTTTGGTGCTTATACAGCTTTTTTTAGTGTAGTCTTATGCACATGGATTATGCAGGGTGTATGGGGAGGAAGTAGTTGGCTGAACCTGCCTTTGGAAGTCATGAACTCCAGAGCATGTACTGGCATCTGAGGAAACCCCAAGAATTTAGTATTTCCATCTCGTCTTGCAACATGAGTATCACCATTCTGATACAAAACACGGACAGACTTAATCTACCCTTGGGTGAAATGAATTCTCACATAACTCTAGCTTAGCTCAAATAATTGTACACGCTGTAGACACTTGACACGGTGGGGTAGATTTAATAAACCGGAGCTGCGTTAGACCATTCCTGTGGTTTAGCTTTAGAATCTCTTTATCGAAAACTTAGGAAATGAAGAGTTAAAAAGGAAATCCACGTGTGTTTATAGCCAAAGGGACTGTAATGAATGTGTGAAATGAATTTCCAAGGAAAGCCATTGGTAAATTATGGTTTAAGCATCAAGGCCAGTCCAAAAAAACAGAGTAAATGAGAAAATGAAAGAGGTAAGGTGCAGAAGGTGACAGTTACAGGCAGCTGACGGGCTTGTCAGAACCAGCATCCTTCTTCCCTACAGTGACTCATGGATTTCATCTTGGTTACTGCATGTACGCTCTCAGAAAGAGCAGACCACCTATGTGATGCTGAGCTTCCTCTCCACATGCAGAGATGTGCCCATACACTTATAATCAGAAAGCTGTGTGGTCTAGGATTTCAAGGGGGAAATAAAATTTGGATTCAAGATCCTGAGTTTTAATCCCAGTGGCTCCCAAAGGCTCATTGCACCAAACCTGAGAAAGTCACTTTCTTCTAGCTGCAATTAAGGAATATAAGACCTTTGGGAAACCATGTTTTCTACTGAGTAGATCTTTCTTGTTTCCTTGCTTCTTTCTCAGGAGGGCAATAAATGTAAAATGGGCCTACATAGATGGTCCATCTTTACGTTTCCATTCATTTGCTTGTTTGTTTGCTTGCTTTGTCAAGTGGTCCAGGCTGTAGGTAGACCCATTAAGAACAGCTTGCTCCTGAGGCCCTGAGAATAATCACAAAAAATTTAAAAAAAAAAAGATTTTGAGAGATGCACAGAATAGTGTACAAAATTTCTGCCTGAAGATTTGGCTGCTGCTCCTTGTGAGTTAGCCCCAGATCTCACAACTACCACAGCCATGTATCTTTGCCCTACTTGCCTGAGTCTCCTGGAGTCAATCAGAGCTGCTCATGGGAAGTCCTGGGCTCCTTGCTGATGATGGCTAAAACCTTGTGCAAGTCCCAGTTAAAGCAGGGTAAGAGACATCTATTACACTTTTATACTTAAGGCAAGCTTGTTCCCCTTCAGTGCTTTCTCCAGGCTGGTTTTGAAATAGCTGAGCAGTAAGGAATTTTCATCCCTGCAGATTATAGGACTGCAGACTGATGGGATCTTCTTGCCCTGGCTTAGCAACGTAGTCTTGTTATTTCAAGCTCTCCTCACTCCAGTTTTACCTTATTTTCTTGAAACTGATGGCCTCCAGAAATGTATAAGTGGCTTGCCTGACCAACATACATTGGTGGCTCTTGGGCACGCTGAGGCTCATAATATGTGAGAGTCATACTGGAGGCCAAGACAGTGCCAGGCTTGTATCTCCAGTGGGAAGGACAATTGTTTCTCAGGACATTCTTTTGCATCATGCAAAATATAAATTTCTTCAAAACTTCCAGCCATGGAAGAAAGAAAGTTTTTCCAACTGAAAACACAAAAACTTTCCATTAAATGCCAGATTGTGTGATACAAAGCACTGATGGCCCTCTGGCCACAGCTGCTTCTGTTTAGTCATAGTGTGAGCAAAGAGACACTCAAATAACACATTTGCACTGGAACAGCCTTTGCCGTAACTTGCGTTACTGCAGCTGGACTCACATCAAAACCCAATGCACCGTGTGGAAAGCAATTACCCACTGCAAAATGGTGGAATGAAAAGCACTCTTCAATATCCCCTTTCTTAATGGCGCTGAACCAGATCCGGCAACTCAACAAAATACTTGAGACACTTTCTCTGCCTCCCCACCCCCCTCCTTTCTTTCCCTCTTTTCCTGTGCTGTTCAGGCTGCATTGGAAAGATACAACCAGGGATACTAAGCTGAAAGTA
This sequence comes from Phaethon lepturus, assembly GCF_000687285.1. NCBI lineage: Eukaryota > Metazoa > Chordata > Aves > Phaethontiformes > Phaethontidae > Phaethon > Phaethon lepturus. The sequence goes on along the minus strand of NW_010563438.1, from coordinate 86,231 downwards.
ATTTTACCAGAGCTTTTATGGGGCCATCCAGGTTCTTGGCTGGCCTGGCAAGACTTGTGTTGCTGCTTGTAAAACTGTGAGGATCCTGGTTAGGGGCCACATTGCACTAATTTACAGGATATAAACAGATATTGTGAGACCAACCATGAGATATGGGGAGGATTCAGCTAAGCTTCTTGCACGGACTTTGGGGCCCAGCTGGTGGCCAGACATAACCCAGACATCATTTTGAATCTGGGAAGGGATGAGTGGGGGAGCTGTGGGAGCAAGGATGGCAGAACCCATGGCAGGAAAACTCACGACGTGGAGCCTCTTAAAAGAGATGAGTAAATTGAATGTTTGAGGTCCCGTTTCACAAAACAGGTGCTTATTTTTCCCCAGCAAAACACATGCATGAGAAAACAAATCACTGGGGACCAAAATGACAGCCTTGTGATGCAAAGGAAGGAGTTTGCCAAAACAGCTTTGCATTTTCAAGTGTGTCCGATGGAGTGCCTTATTTGGGAGATGCAGCCTGTCAAGTTCAAGTGAAATTGGATCATTGATTTTCTGCTGCAGGAAGCAAAGCAAGATTTCCCGGCAGCCTGAAGAGTGGTTTGTTTGTTTGGGGTTTTTTTTATTATTATCATTCATATTTTTCCTGGCTGTTAAAATTTATGTCAAAGTACAGTGCCATTTGTAATCCAAATCATTTGCAGTCCCTTTTTTTTTTTTAATTGTTCTCTTTGTCTTTTTTCCTACCACTTTGTGGGCAAGAACACCACTTTTGGAATAAAACATCCCTATTCAGTAGTTTGAAGTCTTAGGCTCTTCTTTTGCCACCTTTAATACTTCTCTGCCACCTACTACCAGGCTGGAGGGCCAGTGGCCCATCAAAAACCTGCACCTGTGCTAGATGACACATGGCCTCAACTGAAAAGATAGTCCCTTCCTCAGAGAGGTTGTTACCTATCCACACAAAAAAAAAGGTTATATGTGTGGGCACCAACAAAGCAAAGAGCACACAGAAATAGTCTGCCACATGGAAAGATATTTGGGCCACTCAACTTCAGACACCCCTCCTTGCTGCCCTTGACTGCGGTCACCTCAGTATGTACCATGAAAACACTCCTATCTCCCATCTCATGGCAACTGCTGATTTGCTGAAGGTGGACTGTCTTGATGCAGTCTTCCCCAAAAGGCAACGCTTGTAGCACACCAACCCGATGGGTGCATCAGAGCACATGCCACCCATCACAAGTGACAACCTGGGGTGGTAATTTGCAAGGTGTACAAATCATTCCTCACCAGCTGAGCTGCAGTAACTGCCTGGTGCATATATGTGGTGGATCTGCTTTTTCTGAGCCACCATGGAGGCTGTTGCTGGTCAACATCGGGGTATCTCCCCACTGAGAAGCAACCATGTCACAGGTTAGGCAGGGCCAGAGCCAGCGAAGGTCTAACCAGTCCATGGCAGATGCTAAAGGCCTTTTAGATGAACAGGACATGAGGACGACATCTCTGCACCCGGGAGGTGGATACTCAGCACTTTTGGGGGACAAGACACAGAGCAAAGAAAAGGAGCTGCGTCTCGAAAGCTGCATCTGAGACGCCCTGTTGCAGTGAGCGCACGAGGAGTCAGGGGAGGTCGAAAGGGGAGCGTGCCGGGAAAGCAGAAGGAGCTAGCGAGAAGAGCAGTGAACAAGCGTGCTAATTGCAAGAGCAGCAAGGAAAATATGACAGGGAAAGGAGTCGAGGGGAAGCCGGAGGGGCCCCGTCAGCCTGCTGCTGGGTCGGGTGCAAATGGTTTCGGCAGAGGCAGCTCGCAGCTGCATGGAGCAGGTGCAAGGGCAGACGGACGCTGCCCTGAACCTGGGGAGAAGGCTGTAGGCAGGAAGGAAACCGGTTTTCCCAAGCTCCAAACAAGAGCACGCGAAAGAGGGAGAAGGAGGGAGAGCAGCATTCAGATGGAGGAGAAACAGCTCTGTCACTCTCCACTTCAGGAGCATGATGGGCAGATGAAAGATGAATTTACTTCAGCCAGTCCTGTCAGATGTTTCTGAGCTGTGGGACTTATCAGCTGTCAGACCAGAAAAGAATAAGCTAAACAAAAAGCTTTCACAACCCTCATTCCCAAATCTGTGCATCATAGTGTGCCAGGAAAAATGATTTCTGGCCTTTTCTTTTTCTTTTTTTTTTTTCCCCCCTTTTCTCTGCTACTAATAAATGCTTTTCCCTTTCTCTCACTGGACAGCTGGAGGGAATCCAGACGGCTGCTGTTCTTGTGGCTGCACACTGAATGCAATGGGGGGAGATTTGCAAATGGCTTTCCAAGTAGCCAAACACAATGGTTGTGAGGGACAGTCCATGTGTGGGGAGCAGAGGGCTTTCTCTGGACCGAAATGGCAGGGGCACCGGCGGTGTAGGCATTCAGGGCTTCCTGTCTCTTAATTCTTCCATTATCGACCTCAAAAACTCCTGTTCCTCTTCCCCCACTCCACCTCCTTTCAAGGGCCAGCCTGTTCAGATGGATGCCACCACACAAAGCCCCGGATGTCTCTGCACAGCAGTCTCACTGATGGATTCAGTTGGTGCGTTGTTCTAATTAATTCTTTTTAAGCTGGAGTCTGGAAGTAATTGCCAGTCCAGATACTCTTGACTAACTCAGATGAATACCCAGGACTGGGCTGGAAGAGAAGGAGGTAAGAGGAGCTCTGCTGTGCCAGACCACACCCCATGGATGCCCCAAAGTCAACAAGTAGATCCACAGCACTCTGGAGGACTCTTCCAATTGAATTATCTGATGATCCAGCGTGGTGTCTTCTCTGCAACAGAAGCCTGGGGCAGGCTGGGGCAGGTCACTCACATGGAATGGTCCTTCCCTTGCATGGTTAACTCAACAGACAAAACTCACACAAGCACCTCCGAACCACCGGCTGCTCAGCCTTACAATCATTCCTCACTCTTCTGACGGCATTTTAAAGTGCGTCTAGGTTATTTTCTATGTTGTCCCTCTTTTAGTGTCAAAGAGGGTCTGAGGAGCAGGGTTGGAAGAGCAGAAAAGAGGTTAACAGCTTGACCTAGCAATGAAACTGGCTTGAAGAGAGAAACCAAACCTCACATTCTTTACCCACCAGAGACAAAGGGGTCATACTTCTTTCGAGGTTATCATGGCTTCATGGGTTACTAAGCATCAGCTAAGCTATTATATCAGTCTACATCAGCAGTCTTAGCTGCAACAAATACAAGGAAGGGCATATATGTAAAAGAAGGATCTAAGCCAAGCTGCATGACTCTGTGCTTGCTTCAGGATGACAGGAAACACCCAGGTGGTTCCTTTAGGTCTGTTGATGCATGGTAACTTGTCATGCTCTTTATCATTTGATTACAACTGTCACAGTCACCCTATGGACTTGGTTGACATTTTTCCCTCCCTTGTTTTCCTCTGCATTTTGGCTGTGTCCTTGCATCCTGTCCCTGGTTTGTTTCTGTCAATTCTTTAAACAGCTGCTGGGTTCTGCTCCAGAGGTGGCTGCATTCCAGCAATGGGGAACGTGACTCCTGACATATGGGAGAGCTGGTGCCGTGTGTCAGGAGCTGTGAAACTGAGAGATGCGACACATCCAGGGTCAGCTTGTCAGCACCGTGCAGCCCCAGGAGAGGTCCCAGTTTGGACATCCATTTTATTATCTTGGTTTCTAGCAACAGTTCCTTGTGTTCATTTCCCAGCCCATAACCAAGTCGCCCCCTCTAAAAGTCTCAGCAGTTGCCATACACTAAATAGGCTTCACATGTGAAATCCCATGCTGAAAATGACCCTCAGTCATCAACTGGAAGCAGCACCAGGGAAGGGAGGTGCTGAGCAGGATCCTGGTGTCAAGTATCCAAGCAGCTGGGCTGCTCTTTGCTTTCCCCATGCTGTGTTAGGGAGGGTCATGCTGCATTTGCCACGCTGGGTTGGGTCCCCATTTTCAAAATATTTTCTGGGCTTCTCAGGAATCTCCCTCTGTCTCCCTCACTCACTGGCAGGCTCTTCCCCACATCCTTCTCCTTTCTGTCTTGCAGTCAGCTGGTGCCAATGCCCTCCACAAAGAAGGGTACCTTGACCCATTCACTGCTGCCTCTTGTGTCCAGCAGGCTCCAGTGAGTCTGAAGCTTCCTCTGCTTTTTCCCATGACAGAAACTGGATGTTGGCTGTGCAAAAAGGCATTTGTGGGTTTGCTGCATTCATTTTTTTCTCTGTTGTTTCACAGACCATCTTCTGAGTTCTCATGGACGAGCAGTGGTCTGTGAGCCATCAGCTGAGAGAGTCACCAGTAGAGAATATAGGCTATGACTCAGTTTCCCACAACCCAATTCCTTTCATGCCAGTACTAACCAGTATCAGTATCATGAGCTCCAAAGCTCCACAGCCTGCTCACAAGCTGTGGACAGTGGTGCTACGGCGATGGAGGAACATCCCAGTATGGTGAGGAGGCCAAGATCATGAAACCACTATATCTAGCAGGAGCTTTTCTACTCCCCACTGACAGTAGGAAGAACATGAGTCCACAGAGCTCCACTCTTCCCAGCTAAGAAGCATCTGCCACAGCCCCTTTCCTTTAGCTGATATACCACCTCTTCTTCCACTTCCCTCCAGAAGAGCTCTTTTCAACAGCTGCCTCCAAGGACCCTCTGCTCAGTCCTTTCTCCAAGCCATTCACCCCACTCTCATCCATAAAGCTCATCAGTTAAGCCTCATAGAGCCTCATCTGTTTCTCCCTAGGAGCTGCGAGGCCATTCCCAATGATAAATATCCCCAAATCACTGAAACATCAGCCTATAATCAGGACAATTAGGGCACACTTTGTATCAGACTCTCATGAAAGCTGTTGCTGTTCTCAGCTCAGCTTGAGGGGAGAGGAGCAAGAGGATCTTCAGCTCAACCCACAGAAGAAGTCTCACAGCTGTTCCCTAGGCCCAGGAGCAGACTTTGCTCAGATGAACCCGATGCCAGGACACAGAGCAGAGAAAAAAGCCTCTACAGCAGGGATAAAACCAGGGTCTAAGGTCTGTGCACCTGGAACATGCTTTGAATTGCATGAAGGACCATCTTGCTGGCCAAGAAGGATTGCCATCCCCAGCGTGGGGTGACAACCCACATAAATTATGTGGGGTGGGGATCCAGTTATCCAGAATGGAAGAATATAACTTTTCTTTCTTCCCATGAGAGCAGGATTTCTTATCACGTTCCTTATGCTTCACTTCTGTCCTTTAGTGGGAATAGGGCAGAACAGGACAGCCTGTGTGTGCTTCAGCTTGTAACAATGGGGACGGGACAGAAATTCACATCAAGTTAAAAAGGAGAGACTGTTGGGATAGCCCAAAGTCCTGCTGTAAACCAAGGGTACAAATATGTTTCCAGCATCCAGGAACAAGCAAGAGGGCAAAAAAGGAGGCACAGAACTAGGAGTTGCACATGGGCACTCTGCACTTAGCTATCCACTGCCTTCAAGTACCACTAAAGCCCAGTTCACCAAACTTTTATGGCAGGAAGAGAAAACCTGTGCCTAGCCAGACCATTCCCTGGGAAATTAATGCATGAGCCTCTCATCCAGTGAACCAGCGCAGCCTCTTCCTTCTCATTATTCATTCATGTAATACCTCTACAAATTCTTCTCCTTGCTTACTTCGCTCCCCTCTGTTCGTTCCCCTGCAAGATGGGTGGCAAAGCCCTAAGCTCCAAAGATAATGCTGTGCCAAGGCAGTTAGACACGGCTATGAACGTGGAACATTTCTCTCTGATTCTCAGAGCTATTGTCTTAATACATCACTGCTTGTACGGTGATACAAACTCTCAATCTCTTTATAAAATAGGACAGGGCTTTTGCTCACCCAGGGATGCTGAGGCACAAAATGACCTATCCAAACTGCCTCTCACAGAACCTAAAATAGACTTCAGAGCCTACTGTGATGTCAAAGTTCGAGAGTGCAAGTAAGAGTTTCTGCCATCGAGGGTTTTGGGGAACATGAATCATGTCTGGGATTGCTGGAAGGGCTGAGGGTTGCATTCAGAGCCCTCATACCTTGCTCTGCTGTCTCAAACATACTAGAGCTGGAACGTTATTACCATCTCCTGAACATTGTTATACTTCAGTGCACAAGGAGAGGCATAACTTCAAGATGGTCACCAAGCCAAACAGAAGCACCTCTGGTACAAACAGAGGTGGAAAAGAAATATAAAATCAGTCAGAATTAGTTGGAAGCTTTTCTGGACTGAAAGGTTGGATGGAGGATTTCACACATTCAAAAACAAAATCAAAGAAAATGAGTAGTGGCACCTGTGGCTTATCTTAAAATTGTCTTTATACTGTTAGAGCATATGCTGATAAGACATAACTCAGTATCACAAACTAGGAACAGAGATACTGGTGATACAAGCATGATAGCATTACACCTACAGCAAGAACAGGAGGCTGAAACCACTGAATAAAAAGTGTAAATTGAATCTATCACCACAAGCCACAAGCTGCTGATCTGCGTTTCCCTACAGCAAAGATGAAAACGTCACTGCTGGGGTCACCGCTAAGTATGTGCAAACCTTTGCCAGAGGTAAAGGTGGTGCTGTAGAACAGTGCACCTGTAGTGGTGTCAGTGCTGTACAGTTTTTTCTCACCCTTGAAGAACATGCCATTTTACACCAAAGGATCAGAAGATTAACTGCGTACAGTTATTGCAGAGTCTATGAGAAAACAACAAACTATAAATGCTATTCTTGGTGTGGAGCCAAATGGCAGCAACTTCTTTGTTTGCCAATGCATTCAATCCTACATCTACAGGACTCCTTTCGTGGGCCAGAAAGTTCAAACATGATTTTAGACAACCAGAGATGTTGCGGGATTTTTTCTTGTACCAAGCCAACACAAGAATATATTGCAGCTTATGCATTGTTTTTCCTGGCTTGACTTTATGTTGGCTTGTCAAATTGTGAACATCACCACCTGCCAGATTGGAGTAGATGTTTTCACAGACAGATCATCTAATTTATGTTATTATTTCCTAGATTCATGGATTTTAGGACCACTGCTATAAACTATTCCAGTGTCATGAGTAGTACAGACTAGAATCAAGAAGAGTGTAAAATTTCAATACCTTCACAAGTCGGGCAAGAGCACATCTCTGCAACTGCAGAGGTCTAAACAGAGAAGATGAATAGGACATGATTGTAGCTTGGCCCTCATAATGTAAAGCTGAAAGGAGACAGGCTCATAACAAAGAAAACAAAGTACTTCAGGTAACGCATCACTGAACGGTGCAAGTCTGACACCAGGCACTGAGGAAGCAGAAAGCTTGCATGGACTTAAAACCTGGATGGACAGATTAATGGAAAAACAATCTATCAAGGGCTCCTAATCACAGATACAGCACCTCTGAGCTACCAGGTGCTGGGAGAGTTACCTGTGAAGCATCACCCTTCCCCAGCCATCCACTGTTGGCCTCTGTCAGAGAGAGGGTTTGGGGCAGCTGGACTTTTGGTTTGACATGCCTCAGTCTCTCTTATACAGAAACCACTGAGAAGCCACACTGAATTTTCAGGACTATCCTGAACCTGAGACCAGTCTTTTCATCTGTGCCTGTAGGCAGTGGATCTGCCAGCACGGTCCAAGGTCATACTTCACAGAATCTGGGGCTGCATGTGCTCCAGCAGGCTTGAGATCTCTGCTTCCCTGGGAAGTGGCTGAAGAGACACAAAGTGGGTTGATCTAGGAGCTCCTCATTCTCCTGATCATTCCCAAAAACACATTTCAGAGCAGTGTAGATGCAGCCCTGGGGACTTGTGCTCCTCTGTTTGAAGTACAAACCCTTCACATCAGTTGTCTTCTAGCCTTGGAAAAATACTTAAGGTACTTAAGTGTGAAACCAAGCGAGTCTCCCCCTTCATCCCTGCCAGGAAGCACTCCAGAGGGGTGGAATTTGTTTTTCCGATTAGACTTCACGCAGCACGACCTTTGCCATCTCCAAGCCAGGTCGGGCTGATTAATGGGCTGTCGTCCCAGCACAATGAGGTCCAGAGGGGTGTGGGGTTGCTAGGACGTTCTCCTAACAGCTTCTGCAGAAGAATCACTTTTGGATCTCTCTGCACCATTAAGCAAAGAACCTGGGGGTCTTTAATTTATCAGGTGGGAAGTGAGGATAATTACTTTTCAAGCAGCCGATATACCCGACGTGCACTCACAGCGGAAGCAAAGCAGGGAAGTTGGGGGATTCAGACACTGTTTACATTCCGGTGAAACTGGATCTCGGAGCTATACACCAAGCTTGGGAAGGGAGTGTCGGACCGGGATGGAGAGGAGGACAGGCTGTTATATAGAGTGACTGACAGATTAATCTAATAGTCTGGACTCTGAGGCTCCACAGGTGTTCAGACCAGTGGTTGGACCAGCCAAATTTGCAGACAATAAATCCAAAACCTGCATGAGGCCATCGTGACTAATTTTGCTAGGGGCATCGTCAGGTGTGTGATAGGATACAGGTCCCCCCCCTGCAAGGACCGAAAGGATCAGGTGAATATTGAGAGTGTTTTGAAAAATTAATTTCTTTCCCCTTTCCTACCTCTCTCCGGTTTTGATGTTACTCTTTATTGTCAGGATCTTCGGTCATTACATAAACATAAAGAGAATCAAAGCCCGAAGGGGGATGACACTTTCCCTTTTGCTGAGCAGAGGGTTGGAGTTGTTTCCTGTCACAACAGGACTGTAGTTACTGTTTATTTAACTTTCAGGGGAGCGGTGGAAAGCAATGATGTCAGGTCTCACCCAAGAGAAGCTTGTTTTATATCTCAGCCTGGGATCCAGGACCACTCTGTGCTCTTTCCCAAAGGTGGAGCAGTGGTTTGACCGGTGACTGGTCTCTGGAACTGGGATGGGTCAGCTGTACCTGGCTTGGGAAATCATTTGGGACAAGCATGAACAGTGAGCAATGATGGATTCCTCCCACCTAACCAAGACTGTCTGAGTGGCAGGACCAGAGAGGCTTGCTGTCATGCTCAGGAACATAACAGTTGGGAAGGAAGCAGCTGATAAAGAGAGAGTCTAAATGTGCTTTTAAATCCCTAGGAAAAAAGTTTGGGAGCTGACGTCTTTAGCAAGCAGGCAGATCTCTGTAGGAGGCACAAGATGGATGGGGCAAACACAAATCCTTTATCTGAGAGGAACGGTGACTGAGATTTTGCTGTGAGCGATGCTGCTGAGCCTCGCACACAGCCTTTCCTCCCATCCAATGCAACCAGAAGACACGGAAGACTCAGTTTTTTGAGACCTGGAGCCTCTCTGTGTGCCACCCCTCCCCTGGATACGGAGGGCTACCCCTGAGCAAAGAGCCCTTTCCCCCGCTCCGGGCCACCCCACAGGAGCCGTGTAAACATCATACCTCTTGCAGCCTTTAGGTGAAACCAGCTCATCAATGATATCTTAACAATATTTAACAGATGCACGCACCTCCCCTGGGCTCAATAAATACATTCCGGCCTCATCTCCTATCCCTTTTAAAAACACTAGTTAAAAGAACAGAAGGGAGTGAAAAAAAAAACCCAGATGCAGCGCAGTGCCCTGCGGGATGAGGCTTGGGTCTCAGAGCCTTCCTCACGCTGAACCCCCGCCACGAGTGAAATATGTCTCTCTCGGGGTGAGAGGTAAAGCGACGGTGATCGATCAGCTGCTAAAAGGCGTCAGCACCAAGCAAAGACGGGGAGATGCAGGCCCCGGGGGAGCGGGCGGGGGTCCTTCGGCAGCACAGGCAGCGGCACCAGCGGCAAAGGTGTTTGCGGAGGCCATCAATCCTCGCGCCTCTAGGCCTGGGCGGCCCATCAGCTGGGATCAGGCAAGAGTTTCCTCCCCTGCACCACGCAGCACTGGTGCCAAGGGCCTGAATTACGATGCCGAGTAGCGTGGGGGAGAAGGGCTCCATCCTTTGAAACATCCCGTGTTGGCTCGCCGTCAAAAACAGCGGAACCGGCTGCGTTGAGCACCGGTCGGGGATCTCCACGTCTTGAAGCAGCAGGGTGGCTGCAGGCGGCTGCAAGACAGTTGTATCTAAACACATTGCATTTGTGTTTCCAGCACCCTGGGAGGAAAGACTGGAGGGTGTCGCTACCCCTTTCTCTAGAGTGGGAGCAGAGGCCCACAGGCGTCACAGGAGGACCCTGAATGCCAAGGAAGCCCCCTGATTTCTAGCCTTTCCCCGCTCCTTTCCTCATGGTGGTGGAATGAGTCCCTGACCTCAAAGTCTGGGCTGCGGGTGCCCCTTTCTCTGGTTGTCCTGCTTCCCCGGTCTTGCACAGCGGCCCTGCGTCGCAGCGTTGTGTCATATGTGAGGTCTTTAGGCAGGGAATCACGGGTTTGCTCTGTGCTTGTGCAGCGCCCAGCAGCTAAAGCCATTCCCCAGGCACAGCTCAGGGGCACTAGCTCAACAGAAATAATAAAATACCACAAGCACAGTGTAGTTTCAGTAAAGAAATCTAACCACACGTGAGCAAGGGGAATTCAGCTTTCTGGTGGAAATAAAAGGGTAAAGCAAAGCTCTTAAGGCTAATGAAATTTTCCTGGCTGTCATCAAGGCTGCAAAAAAATGGGCTTTTCCTGTTGATTTTGCTATTTCCTCAAGCCAGTAATTATTTCCTTCACTTGCTTTAAGTTCTCACACCTTATCCTAGTAATCTCAGAGGCTACAAGTATCCCACTCTGTGTATTTATCAGAGACATTTTGACAAGGCCTATTTAGACAGAGGAAACATCCCTGTACTTTTATATCGGAAAAGTCATATGAGCAAATTGTCAGTTTCTCTGAGAATTTATATGGGCAAAAAGTCAATTCCTGGTACAATGGCACTAGACAGACATCTTTAACTTCCTCAGTCTTTATTCTTTCTTACTCAACAGTAAACTGTCATTTTTCAGATGATTAGAAAAAGATGGGCACCCCTCCCTCCCCCACAGACATGCAGTTTGTTAGCCTGTGAATTTAACTGAATCATGAACTTACCTGCTGTGCATCTGATAAAATGGGATCCTGAGTTAAGACATGGATCTTCCAGGGACCTTAAGACACATCACAAATCACCATAATGCTACATGAAGCTCTGGAGATTCAGCTCACTAAATCACCTGTTATCTCAGTATTATCTCAGCCATTTACAGATCCTCACCAGCTGTGAAGAGTGTGACTGGGTATGGCTGGAGATAACCTCTTGTCCCTTTTTCTTCTGAATGAAGCAGCTACCCAGTCAAGGGAGGAGAATAGTGACCTCTGCAAGGGCACTGAGAATGGGCATTAATAAGGCAAAATGGCACTTGACAAGTCAGAGAGACAGAGAGACGAGTCAGAAAGACTCAGTGTTAAAAAAGGTGCAAAATGATTGTAGCCTAGTCAAGAGCTTTGAGATAGCAGATGGCTTGACTGTAGCCCTACCAAGTCAGTTGAAATGGTTTCATGGTTGTGAACATCTTAGAGGAACCTGTTTGCAACACCCACCACGGTACATATGCTTAAATAACACTACTTGACCTGATAACTACACAAACAGAATCCCTTTAGAGGAGCGTCTTGTAGCACCTGTCAAAGATCCTCCTGATCCTCTAACGCAAGGTCTAAGTAAAAGATGTGGAATCTAACACCACACCCACACGCTCTGTAACCCCACAGAGAAAACACAGGCCAAGTGAAATCCTTCCCAATCTGTCATCCACAACCAACCTGCCAGAAAGCAGCATGTATCTGTAAATACACTGTGGGAAGGAAAATGCATTGTTACTACACATAAAAAACATGCTTCCATTAGGAGAGAGGACAGAAATGTGTTTGAGGCTAGCCAGCAGCAAGAGGGTCTCCAAAGTATGTGCTTCCCTAAGACCCCTCAATCCTTTCCACTGTAAGCGTTCAGTGTGGCTTGAATCAATATTGCCAGTGCAAAATCTGTTCTTCATCAATGGCACAGTGTTAAGGTGAGCCTGTGCTTTGCCTTGCCTTTCTGTTGGGATGGACATCAATCGTCAGCTGCTAGGATCATGATCTAATTCTCTGGAAGACAGCAGTGAGGTTACCAGGGGCAGTTCATTCGTGTGGGAGTTTTTATGCATTCATCACTGGACGGAGGTAGATTTTTGCAATATATCATGTCTTTTACAATCTTTCTGTTCCCTGGGTAAGTGCTGTTCTGGTCAGAGTGGCAGAATTTGACAGTCCCACTCTGAACCTCTTTCTCTCCAGCTCCAGTTTAATTAACAGACACTGAGATGAAGAATTCAGTTGCTTTCCCTGGTTATGTCCAGGGTCTAGCACAGTCGGGCTTTGCTGAGCACAAGAGCTTCTAAGTGTTATGTCAGTCAAAAATACTGTAATACTTTATCATGTCAGTGATTGCTCTTGGGAACGGCTTGGGTATTTTCAGACTGGGATGCTGCTCACAGATGTGGAGCCTAAGTAGAGTGTCTACATGCAAGCCATGGGACTAAGCTCCCAAATAATCACCAGAAATATAAGTACTGTCAATACACGATCAGAGACTGGGCCAGATGACCAAACTTAGGTGTCTACTCTATCTGTTCATAAAACATAAAAATATATATCTTAGAAGAAAGAGGGCATGTGTTGTCTAGGATATCTCACAGATCTGTGAAACAAAAATATTGGCTAAAGTGATGGCGGCAGAATAAATCTTTCCCATAGAAGAGCTGATTCATCTGAGATAGAAGATGAGGTACTGTCACTGTAAATAAGGGAAAAATGAGACATCCTGGGATAAGATAATTTTGCCCATATATTTGCTCTTAGCACAGTGCATCTCAAAAATCAGCTGTATTGTTGATCAGAAAAGGTAAGACAGGCAGAGTTCACTGGGGAGAACTCTGTCATCCGTAGCAGAGAATGTTAAGTCACTGCTCCGAATTAATCAGTATTGGAAAGAGGGTACCAGTAAGGACTGTCTGTAGGCATCCCTATGATACATGCCAGGAAAGAGATGGTAGAGATTGCTCAGTCCAGATCAGAGACACCTCCATCACCAAAGCTACCAGACCATGCCTGCAAGCTCAGCCTAGGAAGGTGATCTACCTTTCCTTTCTCAAGGCTCCCCACTGCGATGGGGGAAAGCCATTTCCTTTTTGAGTCTCTTTGCCTGGTCTATGAATTAAGATGCTGCTCTCCAGGGATATCCATCTGGAATGCATCTGACATATTTCTCCGGTGTTGCATTTGGCTCATGGGAATTGCTGTCCTCCCGAATCAGATCAGGGGTCCATCTACCCCATCTGCCTGTCTCCGAGAACAGACAACACCAGATGCTGGAGGTGAAGCTGCAGGAAACCCCTGTGGTCAGGAGTTATAGGATATCCTACCTAGGGAGACATTTTCCTTCAAAAATCCTATTGCTGAATGTTAACGAATGGGCTGGAACGTGAGGTTTCTGCCTTCTCTAAGAATATGTGCCTGTGAGCAAACACAAGAAGTTGCTATTTATGGGTTACCCTCCCTCAGCTGAGCTGCTGTAAATAACCATATATGCTGATGGCCTGCTCCTGCTGAGAGAGAAAATGTGTTAGCTTAAAACTCAATGAACTCCTAGTTCAACCCTGGCTCTTCCTAAAGAAATAAACTGCAATAAAATAAGAGTTTGGCTCATATTTGATCAGCTCTATGCATCTGAACACACCCCACTGTTCCTGAATCAAGTATGCATTGAAGCAAGATCATACTGGAATTGCACAGCGAGTGAAACTGCGAGAGCTGGCTGTGTTAGGTACAGAGCTTTCACAACAGGGCATAAATCTTCTCTGAGAGCAGGAAGACAAAGGGAAGGTAAAAAGGAGAGGAAAAACAAGGTGCAGCTCTTATTTTCTATAAGGGACCCAGACAGAAAATGCAAGCTTGAAGTCTTGACAGATTCATATTTTTGTTTTACAGAGTGAAAAAAAAAAATAATAAAAGCCTTACATTCCACAACAGCAAGTCAGGACAAAGATGAGACTGAAACCATGTCTGCAGGAGGAGAAACTGCAAAGATGCAAGACAGTTACCAAGAGAGAAAAGGAGCCAGCACTGTGGGGGTGTGAGTTGTACCTCCAGGGCTGACTACTGGGAGACTGAAAGTAAGATTTTAGTAAAGGTCTGGTTCACGAAGAAATGGGGGTGCCTGAATCCATGGGTTCCCACTGATTAATTCCTTGCTCTGTAAAGGAGTTGAGTGAAGATAATGCTTAGGAAACAGATGGAAAATGCACTTTCTACAACTATGTGGACTTCAGCACTGAATGATGTGAAAATTAGCACAGTGTTTGACTGTTTGCATCTACTGTAGGGCATTAAATGGTTGAAATCTTGTCAGCAGCAGTGAGATCAACGGCCAGAGTTTCAGAGGGAGAGGTGTTATATACCTGATGGATGAGAAGAGGTTAGGTCTGATACAGTGCGGTTGGACTCAATCACGATTTTCTACCTTGTGCCAGTTCTGATCAGGCAAAAACCAAACAACACAACTCTGGGTTTTCGGATCCCAGCAAGTGTCCTATCTTTGGCCCTGCTGGACAGAGTCAGGTTAGCGTAGCCATCAGGTAGTAAGTAGCTAAGGAGGTCGTTTGGCAGCCAGGATGACTGATGAGTCCCAGGTGCCTATGGCTTTGTGCCTCCTGAGTCATCATCTGTCCCAATTAGCTGAGCCTTAGAAAAGGCTGAGCCCATGCCCTGCCCAGACACAGGCATTGGAGGAGTTTCCCTCCTTCAGCCAGCTGCTCATCTCATAATATGATCCAGTACACATGAGATGATGTTGTGGGGGAAGAAAGACAAAGCCACACAGGGTAGTCTTGTTGCTTTAGGAAGCAGGGTGGACAAGATAAGACTGCCTCTGAGAAGTCACCCACTCCTGGTCTGCACCTGAGACAGAGTCAACTCTGCCAACCCTTGCCAGACAAACTCCCTGTCCTGCTGTTAGGGACTCCCAGACTTCACACATTTCCAGCCTTTCTCAGCAGCCTGTAAGGTTTCAGCGTTATCCTGCTCACCTTAGTAAGAAAACATCAGACTGAACTGGATAAGGTCCTGAGCAGCCTGACCTAACTTTGAAGTTAGCCCTGCTTTGAGCAGCAGTTTGGATTAGAGACCCCGTGATGTGCCTCTCAACCTAAACTGTCCCAACCTAAACTATGCCCCTCCAAGGGGACAGCCACCACTGGGAGAAGTGCCACAATGTTCCTGCTGTCTGGATGCAATCAAGCAGGGATATGCTGAGTCTCCACAGCAATGCACTGGTTTGATTGCTGAAAGACAGCTGCCTCCAGCAAAGGTGGAAAAGGCAGTCTCCATTTGTTGGGTTTATTTAATCCTTCCCAAACTTGTGCCAATCAACACAAAAAGGCTTCTCCCAGCAGGAAAAAAAAAAAAAAAAGAAAAAAGAAAAAAAAGTGAAAGAAAGAAAATTAAATAAGCCCTCATTCAAGGAGCTAACTGTCCTTTCAGCCTAATGCTTGAAGCTCCTGAGGGCTACCTTGCATTTCATCTCTCCTTTTGCCTTTCAGGTCCTGGATTTCCCTTCTCCCCACCCCCTGCCATTACAACAGCCCAGCCTTTGAGCCAGTTCTGGCATCTCCCTCCCTCTTGTGCAATGTTTGCCTACTACATGATCCCCTCTCCAGCAAGAAGTTTCTCCTGCTCTAATGAAAGCTGACAGCAAACAGGGACCAAGGCTTTTTTTTCTGCAGAAATGCACACACCTCACAGATTCCTACATGCCTCTTGCTGTTGGCCATAATAAACTCTCCTGGCAGTTGTAAGCAGAATTAATGCATGTTTGAGTCCCCAGCTGGGGGGGCTGATGGCACAGCAGATAAAACAAAAACGACTATTGTATTTCCAAAACAGCACTGGGGGAGATGTCTTTCCATGTGACACCACATCGCAAGAAATCACATGGATTTTTGCTAATGTGAAGCTTCAGGGGATTATTGTGTGAAGCAGAGAGGCAATGGCTTTCTACAGCTCTGCATCTGAGTCATTTCCAATTGTCTATGCCCTCACACATATCAAAGGCTAAATATGGAAAAATCTGGGCAGGATACAGGGCATTCAGGAAGGAGGTATTTCCAGGATAAGATCTAACAGGTATCATCTTTGATACCCAATTGTTGCAGGATACCACAGCACGGAGCTTATTAGGCAAGTCCAGTGGGGTCCGAGATTTCTTTATGTCCTGTGCACTTATGGCCAAGTTGACCATGAGGCAGGACGTGTCTTCCTCTCCCTTTCCTGTCTACTTCCAGGTCAGAGAATGAAAACAACCTCCCTTCCAAGACATCCCACACACATTTTCGACAGCAACCGTCTCCTCCCTGCTGGACACCCACTATCTCATGGTGGTGAAACATGGTGGCTATTTAAACACAGTCTCAACTTTACACAGCAGATTAATCCAAGGGGTCAGAAGTGCTTCCTCCAGCTAAACAAGCAAGATGTCTTTGGGAAGAGCAGCATGCAGTTACACAGACAGGAATTGGGTAAAGGCAACAGAAGCCTTTCCTGCAACACCTTTCCACAATGCTTTTAGTGACTGAAAGGAGCAATGTGTCCCTTTGCTATGTATTGGTACGTGCTTCTAAGGCGAAGATCCATCTCTCTTTCTCATCCACTGCATGAACAGCTGAGGCTGCACTAGGAGGCCATAAGAACCCAAACTGCAGAGCTCTCAGTGCTGCATGAGACACTGAGCACTCATCTGGATGAACTGAATGCGTAAAAACAACAAATTAAGCTCAGAGTTCCTGGAGATACCTCCTCCTCAGTCTCCAGCTGAAGACTTGACTGCTTTCCTTGCAGTCTACACTGCAAACATTTGTTCAGCTTGGGATGTTCATACCATTTGCATTGGCATACAGATACTGTACTACAAGACTCTTTGGAGACAGCATCTTCTCTTTTCCAAACCACTGAGCTAGTGATGTGTGGATCTACAGGATAGTCCAGACAGACAGATTTAGCGCTCTTGCCTCTAGCAGTTTTTGGAGAAGTAATGGCAAAATTCCACCAAAGATCCAGGGTCTAAATGAGTTGTGCACTGAGCAGACTATCCTTGCACTGAAGACATTATAACAATACAGAGAGGATAATGTAAAGGGAGTGGTATTTCCCCAAGGAAAACGTCCCACCGTAGGAACAGTGGTGAGGGCAGGTTCTGGAGGTACCTGTCTCTCTTCATTAGCTTGAACCTCAGAGGTTCCTTCCAACCTCAGCCATCCTACGATTCTATAAGGGGTCCACACTACTGACTCACGTTAGGCACACAGTCTGTAGAAAGCAAATCCCATGGCTGAGTTTCCTAAACTTAAATGAGGTCTCCCTGGCTGAATCAGGAACTGGAACTCTCTTTTTCATCCCTTTCCAAGCCCATCCATCCCTGCCATCACTTGAATTTGCCACTTTTGTCAAGGCTTCTTGAAAACTAACAAAACTGCAGCATTCAAAACCCTGTCTCTTTAAACACCACATTGTCCCCAAAGGATGAAAGTCCCCACACAAATGGCTAGTACCAGGACTTAAATGACTTGCTGAACTTCTGCTAGTTCAGCTAGTTGGCTGACTTCCACCTTCCAAAACCTGAGCTCACACAGGTCTATGTTTCTGCTCACAGTGCCAATACTTTGCCCTTCTTCTTTAGCTCAAAACTGCTGGAAAAGGGAGACTGTTTCTTCATTTGTTATTTGAAACCTCGGTGATTGTATTTTTCATTTCACAAGAGGATGGAGGGGGTGGAGATTAGACATTGCCTATAGCAAATTAGCAGTATTTCACTACCTCTGCGATGAGAGAGTTTCCAAAACCTTTGTAATCTGCTCATGAAAGAACACACTGACCGTGAACTTATTTCTTCCAACCTCATTTGCTAGCTTTGACCCTAGACCTTCCTCCTGGTTTAGGATATTGGCTGAAATCTTGCTGTTGGGATTAATCTCTCTCTCTCTAACTGACCTCTGGAAGGCAAAACAAGGTTTGTCTTACAGGGAATTAAGAAGAGGTTTGTAAAGCACCCAGAAGATAATTAGTGAGCTTTTTTTCTTAGGCACAGCAGTGTCACTGAAATCTAGATGTATCACATGAGGACTTGGACCCAAAAGGAGTAGGAAGTATGAAGCAATTTTCCTGTTGGAATCAGTTTTTCTATCTCTATGTTTTACTGGTTTGGCTGGGAGAGAAGAATGGGAGCCACAAGTGATGTGTCTGTAGCCATGGAGCGACTCAGCTCCAGATCTGAGACTACAAATGCCCCTTCTTCTTTTAACCTCTTGCCTTAGTCAAGACCACACAATATCCTCAGGCTGCTGACAGTTCCTCGGCAGCTGAGTTCCAGTTTATTCCTATAGACTTTTATGGCTACATATATCATCCTGAGACAATTTAATCTGTAAGTATCATCAAGTTTATTCTCTTTGATCTGACAAATCCAGCCTCTTTTTTTCTTTTCTTTTCAACAATCTTTGTGGTTAATCTTTTGCCCGCTGCAATGTTGTTGCTCTGCAACTGTAGCAGGTCAGGGAACTTAGCTGCTGACTCTGCAAATATTATTCTTAATCACGATTTGATGGCTTTTCATCCATAATGACAGTCAAACAACCATGAGGAGGGATCCTGTTCCATCACGTGAGTTACCTGAGTTAGGAGAGTGGGACCAATAAAAAAAAATACACACGCACAAAAGCCCTACAGCAAGCACCTAAGTGGCTGTAAGAGAAAGTCACTTTTTTCACAGCAGCTTCCAACCAGGGCACTTATAGCCAGGTGGTCAGTTGAATTCCCTTCTTTCCAATGACCCAATTCACTCCTATCACTTGTGAATCAGAGGCATCCTTCAGGATTTGGCAAGAGGAGGAGTGCAAGATTCTTGGTCCAATCCCATCTGATGGACCAACAGTCCATTATTCCCTCTGTAGGCCCCAATCCGGTAAAGCCCTTAAGCACGTGCAAAAACCCCCTTGACTTCAGTGGAATTTCTCACTGGCTTAACGCTAAGCATATGGTTGCGTTCATACCACCGCCTCAGCGTGCTTCTCCAATGGCTGTGTAACGTGCCCGTGACCTGGTAAGCAGCTGACACATTCCACCCGGCAGCAGTTCTCCACTGTGCAAAGCGATTTCTGCATCCAGAGCGGGAGGTCCTTCAGCAAGAGAAATGCCATATTCTTAAATATCCTTTTATTTATTTCTTATCTTTGTGCTCAGCCCTCAGGAATATACTAAACTCTCAGAAGGGCAGGGAGAGGGGTAAAAATCCTTGCTTAGTTTGCTTCTTATCAATCACTAAAACAGGCTGCTAAGAGGAGAGGGAGCAGAGGACCTAAATAAAATGGACCAGAGTAGGCCCACTACATGCAAGAATCATATGAGGGAGGGAGAAGGACACTTAACATCCTGAGGAAAAGATACCAAGTTTAAAGGGATCTGGGAGCAGGCAGGAATCTGCCCATAGGAGACTTGCCTGACAGGTGAGAAAATTCTCTCAGCAGATGACAAACCCATGGCCAACACTTCATATACCCTTGCTCCTTTCTTTTAAGAATAATCATGAACACTTCATGCCCCCTTGCTCCTTTCTTTTAAGAATAATCATGCTTTGTCCAGCTGCTTTTCTTCATCCCTTTTCCTTAGGGTCATCCTGACCCAAAAAAAGTTGGGCAGAGATTTTCTCACCTGCAGGGCTTGTCCTTCTCTCTCATCCCATTGCTGTGGGGACATAGAAACACCATGGTTGGGAGGCCAGCTACAGAGATGCCTGAGGAAGCATTGCATGGAAATTGCAGATGGGACAGGATGGATGGGGCAGGATTCAGAACTTGGTACAGACAAAAAGACTGAAAAGTTCTTCTAGGAACATTTTATTTAAAAATTTGGTACGCCTACAATTTATGCCCACATCTGTTCTGTCACATTTCCAGCTCCATCTCACCAATGCAAACGCACTGAGGACGATCTTTAGCAACCCAGACTAACAAGATTTGTTCAAATGTTTCCCATGGGAGAGAGCTGAACCTGGCCAACATCTATTGATCTTTCACCTGTCCCTGTGCCAGAGGACTTAGTAAAAGATGCTGACTTTGTGTTGCTTTTGTTTGTTGACCTCACTGGATTTTACTGCTATGGTTCTGCTGCCCCAGCCATGTGTGTGCTTTGGCAGGGAGTGAATAACTTCAGAAATGTTGACATCTCCCCCATGTTTCCTTAGCAGGGTTTGGAGTTCATGGGGGATCTTTACTTTTGGAAAGCTGCAGGGAGAAAGTTGTTGACTGAGACACAAGTGACTCAACAAACAAAAAGCTTGAGCTAGTGAGGTATACTGAACTCTTCCCCTTGCTAGAAGGGCTACAGTAACTTTGAAGAGATAAGAAAGCAGGTAAACTTGTACAGCCTATCCCCACCTTCCTTCTATTTGCTTTGCAATATTCAAGTTTAAAGTACTTAAAGTACTTTGTGTTGCAAGAGCAGTCACCAGGCTTCAATTCTTCAAAGCCTTTCTGACTTCCTACTGACCAGCTCATCTGGAAATTATTTTGCCTTGTGAAGAAGCATGTGTCATTGGCCAGAATTGTCAAAACAGTAACATGAATGTGGGGGGAAGACCCAATTTTGTTGGTATGGTGCTTCTACAGACCCAGGGAGCAGAGGTCTTGAAGGAAAAGAGCAAGAGTAGGATAGGAATAATTCACTTAATCTGCTCCTTCCTACAGCCTCAGAAATTCATGGGATGCCTTTAGTTATATGAAACTTCTTGGCTGAGATCAAAGTTAAGTCAATTTTATAAAAAGCCCTGATCTTGGCCAGAACCAAATTCCAAATATGTTGTTCTGATGCTTCTTCCACCTTTTTTCCAATCCCCAAACTAGAGGACAAAGCCTGTTTTAACCCTCCAGATGTGACTCTCCCACACCAACTCTTCCAGACAAAGAGACAGATACAACAAATGCCTTTATGTCATGACATCCTTAAGCGGTTAGCATCCCCCTAGAATGTCAGATATTACCCATCCATCCAACCATCTATCAAAAATGTCACGTGACTTTTTTCCCAGGTCTCTGCATAGGCGGTCCAAAGATCCACTTGTTGTTAGAACAGACACTGAACAGGACTGAGCTACTGCTTCAGTAGATATCCATGGGAAATTTGTATTTAGGATCCTATCTCAGGGTGTTAAATTAAGACTTTCCAGCTGAAGACTTTGGTATGTAAAATTTGACAAAACAAAGGAGGTGTTTGCCCTGTGTAGGTTACCGGCTACAGCTCACATGATGGACTGAAAGTTGCTGAGAGAAGGTAGGTGTGACTGCTTCTGCCATAAATGTGTGTCTGACTTGGCAAGAAAATAACTTTTTTCTGCAGTATAAAAGGACATAAAAGAATATTTTGCCATAATCTCTGCACCAGGATGGAAATACATAGAAATAAATCGAAATGGAAATTGACAGCTGGTCACAGCTGACAAGGAAAGTTTTGGAGGAGAAAAATGATTCTGTTGGTTTTTCAACTCCTTATTTCTTCAAATAAAACCAAGTTGAGGGCATGCAATGGACTAGTGGAAGATTCAAAGTGTAATGTCGGCCTTCATAAGAATCCCCTTCTCTGGAAGGAATATTTTCATCTGTCCCACTTACAAAATGGATTAAGTAGAAGTAGCATAGTGTGCCTCCTGGTAAAAGATATAAGATATAAGACAAACATCCTTAGACTTAATGACTCTGCCTTAGATTAGTCTCCCAGGAGGGAAAAAAAATGATTGGTCGCATTTTCTAAAACATTCCAAACTAAACTAATCATATAGCTGTGATAATTAATGATTTATCGTTTCAGTTGACAGAGAGAACATATAAGAAGATTAATAGCTTTATTACATCTCTACTTTGATATCTGTAATTTCATAAACATGGTACTCATGTTGAGTGTTCATCAAAGTAAATAATAATGCATTTTGAAATCATGTAGAAAAATGGATAAATGTTCCATGACCACAGGTCTTCAGGGGATGGCAGAAAGCAGCTTGCTTTCAAGGGCTAGCTACATATAATAGACGTTCAAATGATGCACAAGAGATTTACTTGGTGACTGCGGCTTTTTCTCTTAGCAAATGGTCATGACCAAGACTTCAGTATTCTCAGAAGTGTTCAGTATGGGAGATTTATTTGTGAATTTCTTAAGCAAGCAAATTCTGTTCCACAAGTTATTAATATCTCCAACTGTTTCAGACTACTGATAGTTTTTGACTGTTTGGCCAGCCTGACATTAGTGTATGGGAAGCCTTATGAATTTTGCAAGTCTGTATTGTAAAACAAAAGAAAATAGAAGGAAAGTGACTTCATTTTGCTCCCATTACCACCTAACTTAAACATGCACTTTAGAAGGGAGAAACACAGATCCTCTAGAGGCACCAGTCCTTCACCTTTGACTATAGCATGAGCCTAGAGAACTAGAAAAGATTATATTTGTTTAACGCTTAGGATAAAGTGCTGTGAAACAAATTCCACCTCTAATTTCATCCTATGCTGCATTTTCTCACTCCTAGCCATAACTGGATTTGCACTGAAAGTTTTATTTCATGGCCATCATCAAACATAATTGCCCCAAACTGATTTGAGACCTTTGTGGAACATCTTCCCAAGAAAAGCTGAGCCTCCACAACTCTCAGGGAGATCCTCAGCACCTCCCCACATTGGCCCCTTCACTAGCTGGTGTCCTCGTTGCCAGCAGCTTTGGATTTCAGTGGCAGGTCCATTTCCACATGGAGAAACGCAAGTAGCTGGTGCGCATAAAGCATATTAAGCCTGTCTCCAAATCAGCATACAGATGCAAAACACACCACTGATTTATTATTTACTGATTATTGTGCAGATTCACATAATGGAGGAGAGAAAATCCTCTTTATCTTTTGTGACTGATTAGCCAAGAGTCATGAGGAATGAAAAATGCAATCCACCAAAGCAAGAAGAGTGAAATTCTGGAACAGATGGCCTGGAAAGTTTGTGAAATCTCCATCACTGGGGGATTTTAAGAGCAGTCCAGGCAAAGACTGCTTTCAGTTGAGTTGCCATTGTCTTGGGGAAGGTCAGTGCAGTGAACTGCTTCTCAGGATCCCTCCCATCTGTTTTCTGCGGCTCTAAAAACTCCCTTTTCTCTGAAACATTTGAGGTATATTTGCTCACAAGAGCTGCCATGCACCAAGGTGTTCCAGAGATGAACAGCACATCGAGTAAATGCTTTCTTGACAGGTTGCCTTGCCTGACTGGAAAGCTGAATGATTTTCTGGTGACTGTAACACAGACATTATCATGAAGGGAGCAGCAAAATCCACTACAGGTAGGGTTTTTGGTTACTGCAGCACTCCTTGGAGTGAATATCTACAGAACAGGCATGATTTGCTAGGACAAGAGTTTTGATGGGGATGAATCCCTGTGGGTAGAGGGTTTTCGTACTTCCTTCTCTTGAGGATACAAAAGCTCAGTGCAGCTGAGCCTCCACTGACACCGGTCCCAGCCCCAGCCTGAGAAGAGACAGCAGCTCTCCTGCCGGGCACACGCCAGCAGGACGCACGTCACCAGCAGCTAGAAATGCTGAGGCACCCTGGGGCTGCTTTAATAAATACCCTGACCCGAGTCTGGTTAAGAAACAGCCCATTTCTCCTGCAGACCAGCATGCCGGACCTCCCCAGGATACAGCAGCAACATGATGACAGCACAACTGGAGGAGACCCTCAGCCCCAAGTCTGAGCTGCCAGCTCAAGGTCTCCCAGCACACCCCTTCTGTCCCAGGCCAGCAGTGAGGGAACAGCAGCTCTCCTTTTGTCCGCCACCGCTGCTGACAGCATTTCTCTCCGGTGCAGATTACAACAAGCAGCCTCTTGCCCTCCCTTGCCTGGCTCTCATCCGCACAGCCCCTTGAAGTTCAGCCGTAAACCCCAGCCTCCCCCGGCCAAGCAGGAGAGGGGGATGTTTTGAAATGGCTCTTCGCCGTTGACTCCTTCGTTCCAACGCAGAGTTCAGGTCGCAGCAGACTCACTTGTTTGCTTATATTTAAAAGGAGGGGGTGGAAGGGAAGAAAGAAGGAGGAGATGGGACGGGAGAGGCACCAACTTTTTTTTCAGGCAGAGCAAGAGCACCCTCTACAGCTCACTGCTCGGAGCTCAGACAGGCCGGGGAGGGGAGGGTGGATCGCCTCCAGCCCTGTCCGTCTCGGGGAGACGAAGGGATGGAAAGAGGCAAAGCACCAACTGACTCTCCGGTCGCAGGTGTTTCCTGGCTCCTCATGGCCTCCATGAGCCCTTTGCAGTGCTCTCAGACCTGTTAAGCAGACCAGCTCAGCCTGCCCAAGGCACGTTTAGGCTTGCAGGTGTCTCCGCAGCCAGAGGAGTTGGGGATTCAGGGAAAAGGGAAGGTCACTTTGGTTCATTGCAATTCTGATCTGGAACAGAGTTTGCACCAGCTTAAAGGGCTGAGATCAGACCAAGGCTGGTCTTGCTCTTCAGTTGTCGCAGCGTTTCCAGACATGAGTGTTGGAGCACCAGAAGATAGTCTCTTTTACACCAAGAGGATCAGAAAAATCCCAGTGATGTCTTGGATGTCATGAGACTTCACAAGAATGCAAAATGATGTTTCATTTGTTTACTGGACTCTCCCCACCCCTTCCCATCTTCACTTATAAGTATAGTTTTGTATCCTCCTTGTATTAAAGATGAGATGATTTTGTGTTTAGAAACAAAAAGAAAAGCCCTTCCTATATCTTCTATCTGCCCTTAGAGACAGTGAGGAACTTTTCTGCCTGAAGGTCCACAGAGCCTCTGTTGATGGTCACAAGATAATATTGTGAATTTCACAGCCAGGGCCATCCTAGATATCTGCAATAGCACAAGGATGTAAAGGGACCTGTTCTGGCCTATCCTCTGCATAAAATTATCAGGATCCATCATACAAGAATATCCTATCTGTGATGAGGGAGTTAAAACTTTTTATGACCCTAGTGCAACCCTTTCTACAGCTTTCCCTGAAAACAGGTGAGCACAGGGCAGTTAATAAAGCAGACTAGGGTGGCCAATATGGGCGAAGGATGACTGGAAAAGCCTATTTATTTAAATGTTGGGTGCAGGTGAAAGAGTTACATCATTTAATATTTTAATTAAATGGTACTGTAGAATTGGAAAGTAGCAGAATACCTCCCTATTTGTATTTAAAACACTTCACAGGACAGGTGTCCAAGAAGCTGATGTTCAACCTCTTGATAATAGAGAAGGTTGAAAGGAAAATCTCCTACAGAAATCTGGAGAGTTTAAACACTGTCTCCTTGGCATGTGTATTCATTGAAATGGCTTGCCTTTTCCTGTAGAATCCCAAGAATTAAATTAGCTGGGATGGGTGAGGAAAGAAGAATGGACAACTAGTATCTTTTGGCTTAGAACAGAACTGATATGTTTTTCCATTTTCCAACAACAAAAAGAGGTAAAATGGCACTTTCCAAAAGTCCAGCTCCAGCTCCTCACTACGAAAGGATCAAAGTCATTTTGCCATTGCTTTCAAGGACACACATTCAGTCATCCAACATCTCCATGATCAGCTACGTGTCACTAAAGTATCAAAAAGAAGCCATGTTCCTTGTCAGCAAACACTCACATCTCATTGCACCTGATGACTTGCACAAAAGTCCCATGGAAGTCCACAAGTTAGTTCTTGTGAAATTTTGAATCATTTCAGATCTTTTTCTGAGGAGCAGGCAGGCTAATGAAATAATAACCAGGAAACCCATTCTGTGGCTTTCCAGAGCTAGGATTTGATCCAGTTCTTCTCTCTTGTTGTAACAGACATTTGCAAATGGACTGATTGTCCCTGGACTTCTCTTCAGCAGAAATGTAAGCTGAATTTTGCTGAGAGCTGGGGCCCATTTGGCTTCTTTGGAGATCTGAACCATATTATAATAACTAGAAATGACACAGCTGCACCCAGGGACTCCAAAGCTTCTAAATTCTGGAATTGGACCTGACTCATGAGTTGGCTGGTCTCATGTCCAAAAGTATAAACAACTCTTGCTTCCTCCCAGCACAAAGGTTGACTTGAAAATGAACCAGATTCATTAGGTCCCATTGTTTTCCCTCCTGCATATCAGCAAACCCAAACTGCTGGCATCTGACTTCTCTCCCAGCTGCAGAAACTCTGGATCTCAGCATGTACTGAAAGGCCCATGCGACTCCTTTTGCACCTAGCCTCTACACACGCGTTTTACCTTCATGACAGGTCTTGGAAAGATGGATCATGCTCCCTGCAGCACAATTGCACTGAAAAGAGATTCCTGTGGTAGTGCTGTGATAGAGGGGTGCATCTGCAGAACCTCGTAACATCTCTAGATCCTCTTGATGCCAGGAACTTCACCCCTGCTTTACCCACATCCTGTAGGTGCTCTTGCTCCTTTCCCACAGCAGTCCCCAAAAAGGCAGAAGTCAAGCCAGGAGGAATGGAGAAGATAATATGGAAGTAGCCTTCTGCTTGCTCAAGCAAAAGCACCAGGTTTTCTGAAGGGACACAATGCCTGCTACTGGGAAAGTCAGGAGGCTGATACCATTTGGGAGCTACAAGAAAAGCATCCTGAGATTTTTCGGTGCTGCAGAGGGTCTGGAGCTGTTTCATTGGAGCCAATTTCATAGGTGCCCTGCTCATCTCTTGCACACACAGCCAGCTGTGCATTCCTAGTTAGTTTTGTATCAACTTACCCCTTAATCAGGTGCTCTGGTCACAGCCAGGGCCAGACAAAGCCTCTCATCCCAACAGGGAGCAGCCCAGACAATCCAAGCAGAGAAAAGTGCCCCTCAAACCACAGGGATCTGACCTTTCTTTTGATTTAAATTCTGTGTTCTTTCTGCATAATGCTTCATTTTGCATTTCAAAAGCCAACCCCTAGCCTTTCTTCTTGCAGGTAATTAGCTGAGGAAAGGCCAATATGTCCCAGTGTCTCTTTCAAGGCCCATAAGGAGTTACCATAGTCCTGATCCAGCTCTCTGTACCTCCTCCTTAAAGTCACAGGCATCCTCAGCAGCTGACGTTGAACATAGGGCAAGTTCTTGATGTGTGCTTTAAATTCCTAAATTGGGGCTCATGCGGTGGTGATGCTCTACCCAAGGTTAGGTGGAGGAGCACTTTCAAGGAAAGCCATAGAATCCCAACACCACCATGCCATAGTCAAGGTGAGACAGCAGTCCTGAATGCTCACTAACGAAATGTCATCTGCAAACACCAATCATCCTCCATCTAGTTTCTGAGATCATGGTGCTGCCTGTGTGGCCTCAGAGGCAGCTACTGGGGTCACGGAGAGTAGCTTAAAATCATGGCTGGCTATAGCTAAACAATGGCCACATGACCCTCAGTAGCAACAAGAAGGGATTGTAAACTGAAGAGAAATAGACCCCTTCCAAAGGGAAAACATGAGATTTCACCCATGTTTAGGCTGTGCCTAATTGACAAGGATAGTTAGCCATAATTACCCCCAATTTAAAAAAGAAGAGGGGAAAACATGGAGGTTAAGTTTTTTGCCCACGAGCAATTTATGTTACATAGGGTATCAAAGACCAGCATTTTGAGTTTGGACTCTTAGAGCACTGGTTTCAAAACTCAGATTCAAAAAGCTTTCCAGGCAAGTACCTCTGGCAAACCAAAGAATGTGACAGCCCAGAAAACCAGCCCAGTCTTTCTCACTCCTGACCAACAGTACAATGCTTTGGGCCAACGAGATCTTGTCTGAGATGTCTAATGTTGAGCACAATTGAACATGTAGCATAGTTGAGCCACTACTACAAGTGCAGTGACAAAGAGTAAGTAAAGTCTCTGTTCCCCATTTTATGCAATTCTGACAGCTTCACAGCAATTAGTTGAGCAATTAGACATGCATTTTACATGCACAATTGCACATCTATACTGTTTGAGAATCTGGTTCCAGGCTAATCCTTGCCAACAGTATCAGGCCATTAGTGTTTGAGCAGGATGCAATGTGGTCCATATTCAAATGATATGTCTCACTTCTGTATGGATGGTTTCTTTCAAATGTCCCCATCCAAACAGCAACATTGTCAGCTCCCTGCAGCCCCCACTGTCCAAGAGCTAATGTGTTTCCTGGTCACCCAAGGCAAGAGGCCTCTCTCTCACTCTGAAGCCAACTTACATGCCTCCAAATTTTGCTCTCATCTCCTTAATCAAACTACTGATGGGTTTGGTTGTGATTTGTTCAGTCTGAAGACTCTTCTGTCATGGCCACATGCTCCTCATTTTTGCATGACATTTTTGCTTGCACAAACAATCCTTTGTACATGCAAAATCTCACATTTGTGCTTGCCAGTCAAGTAAGCCATTGTCTGCTTAGCCTGTCTTTGTGCCTGCAAAAATTCTAGGGCACATGCAAAGGCTGGACGGAAGAGCCTTTGGGACTTCCAGTTTTCTTAGTAGCCAAAGCCAAATGCATTTCTAGCTCACAACGCCCTTATCACAGTGAATCCAAGCACACATCCATCCATCCCTGCATAAAAGCTCAAGTCCTGGTCCTGTCCAAGCAGATGGAAGCCTTGCCTCTGATTTCCAAGAGATGCCTGAATGTCCCTTCTGTGTTTTTTTTCAAGTCTCCCCTTAGCAGAAACGATGCTCCTCAGTTGCATGTGCTCCGCCACTTGCAGCAGTGGAAGCAGCCACATGACCCAAAGTAATTAAGGCACCGAGCGCTCCGGCCGGCTTGCTCTCGCATTCTGTTTGGTCACAAAAGAGCAGTCATGGACCGTTTTGACCGAAAAAAGACCTAAACACAGAGACTTCATTGTCCTGAGGCCAGAAGAGATGGCTGCTGGGAAGAATTTGAAAGGCATAGGTTTTGGTATATATGTTGCTTTTCCATGAAACTATATACACTTTTGCAAATTATAAGCCGTTTCCTGTCTGTGTTCCAGCACTTTGGGCTCAAATTAAAATCTCCTTAAAATCGGACCAGCAGGAGGGGGAAGAAGGAGGAGGTGTTTGCTCGAGTTCTTGAGCAAATGGGAGGAATTTAAGGTCTTGTCCTCTCTAATTCCTCCCCTATAAAGGAACGTACTTCACCAGGTTGCCACATACTGAAATAAACTTGGCAGCCATGAGAGAAGCAATGTTTTCCTTCAGGTTTTTAATGCCTTTGGCTTGGACTGCATTCTCATTGCTTCTTCCTGTTGCATTCTCCTGCCTTTCCATCCAGGTGCCACTTAGCACACTGGCCATTTTGCCCAGGGACAAGGCAATAAAAGAAACCGTTCCACCAGGCTGTGATGTTTTCCTTCCCCTTTGCCACTGGCGACCAGCAGAGCTCCAGGCAGGAGGTGTTGGCCAAGGGATAGGTAATGTTTTATATGCCCCTTGCATGGGGCTTGCTTGCATACCAATTACAGCCTGGCGCGCCTCTGTCCCCCCGAGGGCTGAGAACATCTGGAAGCATTCACAGTCCAAGCACAATCTGGGCCAAGTCCTAAATTGGAGGGAAAACAAACCAGGGAGCCCGGGAAGTCAGCAGAGTGGGGTTCACTGAGGCACACTGGGGACCTGCCTCTGATGTCTCTGCTCCTCTCTCTTCTGTGTGATGGGAGTACTATGGGGTGAAGATATCCACCTGCCTGCTGACCCCACGTTGTGCCTCTCTGCCATCTCCACAGATCCTCTCATCAGTGTGAAGGATCTATCTCATGGGCTGCTTTCCTTCTGTCCTCAAGGAGGACTCCGTGTCCCAGTCTCAAACCCAGTATTTGCACATTTCAAGTCTTGATCTTTTCCAGCCCCTTGAAACTGGTCTCCTGTTTTGCTGGATCAGGTTTTCCAGTGCATCCTGGGTGCCTTGAGAGAACACACAGCCCCACCAAGACATGGACAGGCACTTCAGCTCCCAGGAGAGGGCTGTTCTCTCTAACACTAGTGCTCAGTCATGACCCATCTTCTGGTGCCTCTTTCAGCCAGTGGAAAGAGCTCAGCACCTGCAAGAGGACAATTCAAGCCACGCACTTTACACACTGACCTGAAGTTGCTGTGGTGCCCTGAGGAACAGGTCTGTCTTTGCTGATATTGCTCGGGGGGGGATGGACAGCAGCTTCCTAAAGTGTCACTGCTACAGTGACTGCAGTGTTGTGCAGAGCTCAGAGCCAGCTGGCTGTGCCAGTGCAGAGCTTAGCGTAGGGTAACTCACCATAATTCTGAGGTGGGTTTTCCGGGGCATGTTCAGTTCCACGTTGGCCTGGCTGGATCAATACTGTGTTCTAGACATCTGTTTTAAAAAGCGAAACTCAAAGAGGTGAGGAAACTGAAGAGAATGGTTTGGTGTAGAAGAAAATATGGACTGACCTTCACATTTTTTTCCTGATAGTTGTGTTCATAATGAAAGATAATGCCATACCAGAGACATCTATGGACCAAATATGTACATGATTTATAGCCCAACATGAGTTCTCAGTTCAGATTTCCATCCAGCATTACAGAAACTAGGAACAATCTTTCTAGGTGTATCGTTGGTGGAGAAAGGTGAAAAAAAAATGTGGAGAAAACTTTTGGATTATTTTCTTTGGCTTTTGCTCCATTCCACATACATATAAAGACAAAGAGATAAACACAAGAGGTAGGCAGTTAATATGTTTTGCTACTCTAACTGGAGTTTAAGAGTCCTACAAGGCAGGCAGCACAACCGTGATCTTATCCCATCTCAACTTTCGTGATTAAGTTCAGCTGCAATAGACCATTCCTTCATTTGCAGATGGCTCAGAGTGAAGCACATTTCAGAGGAATAGCAGCAGAATGTATTTCCTCCTAACCTGGGGTAGGGAGAGGAGACTGATTTTGCAGTGCTTGATGCCTATAACTCGTGCTTCACAGGACACTGGCCTTGGCAATTCCAAATCCTGAGTAAGATTCTTGGCTCTTCAACATGGTGCAAACAGCAACCTGTTTCTTTAAGTCATGGGGGGACAGGGGTGTCTCTGCCAGCTCTGTTTGACCTTTGCTGATTTCCCCCTCTCACACACTCTTGTTCACACCTGAATATTGTTCCTTTCTCTTTTGACATACCTGCAACTTCGACAGCAGAACATACAGTTGCTATCATGAATCCAGCCCAGGACAGACCCAAGGGAAGAAAGGGGCAATCATCTTGTAGGGAGACCATGATGTAGCAAGAGTAAAGGGGGTAAAAGTTCCTCCACCAGGACACAAGTAGCCTGGTAGACAAGGACATACATTCATTTTAGACAATATAAATCAGGATCCAGTTGTGGTTTCATGTTTTATGTGGGGAATATCATGGCAGCACATAGACTTGTAGTCTGGGAGACCAGGTCAAGTCCATTTATGTGGTCATCATAAGCAGGTACAGAACCAGCAAGAACAGCGTTTCCCTTCCTGTGCTCTCAACTTGCTTCAGCTCTGCTGCTAAGGCCAAGCAACACCGAGAACAAAGAAATTCCTTCATTTTCGACAGCTTCAGGTGGAAGGCCTAGAGATCTGAACTCAGCTAAATAAGCCAATTTTTCTAAAGCTTAATTTTATAAAGGGGATAAAATAATACAGAGAGCACAATAATACAGAAAGCATGGTGTCACTCCTTTACGCCTGTGGCATGCCTTCTGCTGGAGAATGCAGAGGTGCAGAGTCGATGTGGAGAGCTCAGAGGAAGATCCTTCCCACTCACTCACAAACAACTGCCCTGGGTATGTCTGTAGGCACATGCCTGCTCTGGCCTCACCCCCATGCTGAAGGCAAAGGATATTGTAGCTGCAGTGGGCAATTTCCAGAGAGAGCTACCCAGTCCCCAGCTTTCTTGGGGCCACCTTAGTACTCTGCTCACCCTGTCCATGATCAGCTCCTTGGGGCGTGGTGTGCAGGTTCCCCTGCTTAGCACCTCATTGCAACCTGATGCCTTAGTCAGTCCCAAAAGAGTTAATAGCTCTGCTGTGTTTTTGTGGGTTTTTCCCCCCCATACAAAGCAAAATACAAGAGCCTGTGTTAAGAGGCCTGTCGCCAACAGGTATGTTTTGTTTCTTGTTAGGGTGCTCAGAAAAAGTCCTGACGAGGTAGAATTTTTCCTAAGGTGCGGAAGAAAGAGATGGAGGAAATAAAAAATCCCGGGGGAATCCCCTTCCATTATACTTCCATTATATTTTCCACTTGAGCGTATGAAACAAGGTAACTTTTGATATGGCATTGGGGTTTTTCTAATCAAGATGTCTGTGTGAAAGTGCTGTCTGAAATCAATGCAGACAGGGTTTCCCTTTGGTCTTTTGGCAACGTTCCATGTGCCGACCTCAAGTCTTACAAGCAACGGTGGGTTTTAAGCATGCAGTTGAATTTGGCCATGCCCTTCTCCCCATCTACTGAGAGCTCCAGGATAAAGCCTGGTCTGTGAACACCCTGTGCATGCTAGGGAAGGAGGAACCTCTAGATGTTCTGGTAGAGGCTGAAGACAAGAGAGATTTAAGCCTATTAGACCTGTTCTAGGTCCCTGATCATACTAGAACTCTGGAGACCTACCATCAGCCAAGGCAGAACCGATTAATGTTGGCTGTCCAAGCTCTGTTTGTAGACAGGGAAATCAGCATCTCCAGAGATCAGTTTATCCAATCTTTCTTGCTTCATTTCTGAAAGGTGATGAATCCTTTCAGTCTAAACAATCTATTCTCTATTAATTAATCCCAGGCTTTCCTATGTGTCTCTATATACCTCTATATACTCTTAATTTGGGGTCAAAAACCAACCAACCAAGCAAGAACACCAGTGGATGCAAACGTTGACTTTATTTTATTTCTGATTCCCCAGAGTGGCCAGATTCCTTTAATATAGCTCCCTTTCCTCTTGGAAGAGGAGCACAACTTGAACGTATTAAGTTCCAACCCACAGGGAGAGTTTATGAGCCAGCCGTAAGAGCTTGAAATGCGACTCCAAGACATGTCTTTGAGCATATTGCCACTGAAAGCCCCTCAACTGAAAACCCTTCATATAAAAACCTTCACTGGAGCAGCCAAAGAAGAATGCTGGTGTCTGAGTACAGACTGAGGAATCAGCAAATTCATTTGAAATTCAGATGCCAGCACTAAGACACATATGGAAACAGGCCCTACTCCTTCTAATCTAGATGATCATGGGGATCGGGTTCCTTGCAGGACCCAGGCCTCAAACAGACAGGGGATTTAGGCAATGTATGACCTTGAAAATGCCGCAGCATAAATCACCATGCAAACCCAGGAAGGTGGGTCTGTTTTCCCCATCTAAATATTTAAAGATCACTCATTTTTTCTAAGTGATAGATGACAAGCAGGTGGCCTGAAAACTGGAAATATTTTTGCCATTTGTTCAGGGAGCTTTCTACACAGGTTTTGCATTTACTTCTTTATCTATTTATTTATTTATTGGTGGTTTGCCATGTTATTCTCCAAGGCCAGGAGTTGGTTTTGGAAACTTTCCTGGAGAACGGCGCTCCTGCTCTGGGATTGCTTTCTAAGCCTGGTTTTGATTTTAAGCAAGCAAGATCTGATTTCCCTGCTTTGCTCCAAGCTACCTTGCAGACCACGCTTTGGGCCAGACCCTCAGCACTCACTCCATGGTTGGGACTGTGCTGATTTCATTAGCGCATGAGTACAGCCAGATCTAACCTGCCCAAAGGGCCCAATATCTTTTCTTTGACATTAGGCAGTAACAGGTGCCCTGTAAAGAATGTAAGGGCCAGGCAAGTGCACAGTGATGCTTCCCTGAAGCATTCTCTCACACTCCAATGATCAAAGATAGTAGCTTTAGTCCTCAAAGTTTATCCAATTAGTTTTTGAACCCATACCAAATTTTAGCCTTCATAGTCTCCTGTGGCAAGGAGCTCCTTTGGTTAACTTTTGGAAGATTTTTGGGTTTATATTTGTTTGCTTCCTTCATTTTTTTCTGCCTTTGCAGATACCTACAAAATCCTCCCTTGGCCACCTTGTTTTCCAGCTGAAGAGTTCTAGTCTGCTTATTTCTCTTAAGAAAGCTCTTCCCTGTTTCTGACCATCCCTGTCAAACAAGCATGAGACACAGGTATGAAATCCACCAGTAAATCCCACCACCTGATGGGTCTGGGAAGTGGGGCAACGCTGTTTGTACTTGCACTGTGGCAGAGCTTGTATCTATACATATACAACACATCTCTATCTAACACAAACATATCTGTAAAGGGGATCTCTACCCCAGTGGTTTTACAGCGTAGATAGCAACTGGAGGGAACAAGGCAAGACACAAACCATAAGGCAGAGGGCAAGATATTCTCTCGGATAACCTGGTGACTTCAAACTCCATTTGCAGGGTAGATTAATGAAACAAATACCTAATATATATTATCTGAGCATTAATGGAGCCATCCACCAAGGCCATTTCCTGGACCAAAGCAGGATTTTAAGAGTGGGTAGGTGAACAGCATTGTAAAACCACCCTCCATGGGACGAAGTGGTGTTGTGACAGGACCTAGAGAGAGACTGGCAAGGAGAAAGCCGTTCATGAGCCTCAGTGTGCCCTAGTTTATTTCCTCCCCCTCCTTGTTAGCATGAATAATAACAACATAAGACAAGGAGGGTTGCTGGCAAGGCTGGTGGCAGGACTCTTGAGTCCCAATGGAGAGTGTATGCAATTATCTGAATGAGTTAAGACCGAAGCCAGAGATAACCAATACAAATAAATGAGCAGAGATGAGATCAGGCTGACTTCATTCACCCCAGGCAAATTTTGGACCTCTCTCCGGGTGGAAGTTTTGCTAACCAGCGCAGTGGAAATAGGAAATTAAAAACAAGCCTCTGAACCATGAATTTCACCATTGAGTGCTAACACAACTCTCTCCCCACAGCCAAGGAGGAGGCCAAGTGGGGGAAGAAAAGATCAGGTTCCCATTTATCTCTGATCTATCTCTCAGTCCCCAGCAGTGCTTTGACATGGTTGAGTGGCTTCCGATGACTCACTTCCCTTCAGCCTCCCCTTCCAATTTTCCTCCACCTTGTGTAGTTAAAGGTTGAGGCTCATGGAGGTAAGACATAACCCCCTCTCCAGTAGTCAGACCTAAGAGTCCTGATATTTGCCAAGGCTCCAGCAATCGTGCTAGCAATTTTTTGGAAGTGTTAAGTGCCACTTGACAGCAACAGGAGTCAGAGAGACTCAACAAGCTTTCAAAACAAAGCCAGAGGAGAAAATTAAGCTACTGTTGTCTTTTATTCCAGTGGAAGCAGGTGTACGCAGAGTGGAGCTGCTGACTGGCCTCCCAGTGACTGACATGCAACCACTTAGTGAAGCCATTGGCCATGGATGTGCAAGGGTTCTTTCCTTCTTTTATTTCACCAGTCATTTATAGATTTGCAGAATGCTCTCTACAGTTTGCAAATGACTGCTCCATACAGCTCTCTCCACCTTTAAGATTTTTAAGACGTGGAGCCAATCCAGCGTCTAGACCAGTAATGATAGCCCACATCTCAGCCAAGCCTTTTCTTAATTGTCCACAGGGCTGGCGAGGAAATATAAACATTCGTACAAATGGCAATATTACTAAAAAGGCTTTGACCAGCTGGCATCTTTCCCTGCCAGTCCTGGGGCAGCTTCTTACTGTATATTTCCTAGAGCTCAATCTAATCTGGTCTTAAAATAGCTCAAATGATGGTGGTTCCCTGAAAAAGAGAGCACTTCTGCAGAAAATGTAATGGCTGGAGACTTGTCTTCTGATTCTGTCCATTGGGGTAAGGCTTTGTTACTCTTTTACTCACTTTCAGACCTCTCAGCTTCTTTTCAACGCAGTGTTTTTGGCCAAGTTTTTGGGGTGTCTGTTGGGAAGGCATAGCCTCCTCCCTCCCCAGTGCTTCTCCCACATTGATGAGGCCACATCTCACATGTTGGAGCACCAGAGCTGAGGGCTGTCCCAGTGTCAGCTGCAAAGTGCCCCTGGTCCCATTTAGGATCTACATGTGCTGCCATTGTGCAAAAATATCTTTGTCTCCACAGATGGTAGTTTGTATTGGAGGAAGCTTGGCTGTGCCACCAAGGCATATGTCTATGCCACACCCTTCTTAAACTGTATTCTTTTATTCTGGACCCTCAGCACCTCCTGAATAAGGTTACGTCCTTTGTTTGCAACACAGTTTTCTGTCACTTCTCTCCCAGCTGTCCTGCAATTGGGTGATCTTCTGCTCATTCTTCCACAGTTTCTCTAGCTCACTTCCAGATCTTTTGATTGCCTGTCCTCCCACTTTGGCTAGACACCTTTGCCAAAAGCATGCCCAAGGCCAGGTGTTGTGATTGAGGTGTGCCTGTACCAGCAGCTCTGACAAATCCTTCCCTAAATTTCTCTCAGACTGAGACATTCACAAAGATTGTCATGAAACCTTGAGACCACCTGGTCTTGTGCCTTTGTGTTCATCTCTCTATATCCACCTATTTTGTCTTGCTTGACTGTAAACTTGCCAGTATGGGGTCTTACTCTTAATCTTGTGGTTTAAATAGCACCAGGGAAAAGGAGAGAGGAGTAGGGAAGGGAATGAATGAGGTTCTTCAGTGTTCCCTCCAGATCAATGAATATTAATATATTTAATTGATATTAAATATATCAATTTAATTTGATATAATTTTTTGTTGGCTTGGCAATTTAATTTGCCCCAAACTGCCCATCTCTCTTGCACTTCCAGGGACAACCCCACCTCACCAGCCCAGACCTTGTGTACCCCATCCCAATAGGGCCTAAGCTTCATATCAAGTCCAACTCAAGCTATACTTTGTGGCATTAAATGGGAGTTAAATACTGAGCAGGCTTTATGCAAACTCTAGGCAAAGAGGGAAGTTTCACCACAAAAGCATTATCAGAGATCGCTGACTCAACTGCTGCAGCACCTCATTTTCAATTGCATGAAAGCTGCAGGATATAGACTCCAATGTCAGGGGGCCAGGGGCTTCAGGGTTTTGGTTGGGCCCTATGTCCCCTTGCAAATTGCCCGCTGAAGACACAAGCGAAGCTGCGGGCTCTCATGTAATATGAAGCATTTTACTGCACCCAGGTTGGGGTTTTAAAATAACATGACACCATGCAATGAGCAGTTGGGGAATGAAGCTAGAGAGAGTGCCACTCCAAGCCTTGTCCGCTGGGAGCCAGCAGCAGAGCCAGGAAATAAACCCACAGCTCCCAAGATCCAGACTAGCGGCTGAGCCACAGGATCATTCCTCTCCCTCTCCTGCAATCACAGCAGCTGCCCCACCCAAGGGCCTGCAAGCTCCCCAGCATACCAGGACCCCGCAGGCAGCACAGGCTTCCAAAACATCCCTCTCAGAAAGACTGAAGTGATGCTGATGCTTGTGCCCATGGTGTAGAAAGGGCTCTCGCTGTTACCCAAGACGTAATCGTTCTGCACCTCTGTGCCATGCTTGTTGGCAGGGCCCAAGGAAGACTGGACAGCTGCACTTGGTCCCACCTTCCAAATATTCAGCTTCCTTTCTCAGATACAAGAAACCCAGGGAGTTTGGGTTCCTCAGTCCTGTACAAAGATTCTTCCCACACCATTACAATATGCAACCATCCTATTTCATTCACATGTTCAGAGAAGGAACATATCAGCCCTGCATGACATCACATTGTCAATGTCATGGAGTAAGAGAGGTGCAACTGGAAGTTGAAATGCATGGTACCCTGGGTAGGAAAGCATCAAGCTGGGCAAGTGCATCCAAAAGAGCTTTCATCAAGCGGTCACCATGTGTACTCTTTGGTTCCTGACAACCCTTTGGAAATGCTCAGGTGCTGGGTTAGTACAATGCCAAGCACTCACTCTGCAGATGAACTCAAGGGGAGGCGGGCACCAAATGTACACCAGTGAGCAATGTCCACTGTGCACCAAGTCATTCAGGGACCTCACAGAAAACAAAGAAAAAAACATATATTACTATATTCAAATGAATGTTGCACAGGAAGCCTATTTCCAGGTATTTCTTATCTCCTGACCTGGAGTTTGCAAGTAGAGCACTCTATTCACTTCATTTTATTTGGTGTAATACCAGCAGAGTTCCTTGGTGCCTGTTACTCATAGGATTATGTCAGCTCTTCTAACCACATCATTGCACTAAGAATGTGTATTCAGCTGGACATTCACTGTAAACCCTACATCTTTTGCATAGTCACCATCTTCGGGAGAACAGCTTTTCTTTTTTCCTAATTCACCTTTCCTTTTTTTTCATAGATAATATGTGCATAGATATATGCATGCGGCCCTGTTAAAACCCACTTCCACATGCAACCAGCTATCACTGTTCAGCTGGTTATTAGCAGCCAAGGCTTGAGCCAAATGGACACATCACTGCAAATTTGTGGTAATGACACATTGCCCTGGCACACAAATGATAGGGTTTCTCATCTCCTCTGCTTCATCATTCCCTAGAAGTATAGGTCTTCCAGATTGCAACCTGGTGCTCTAGGTTACTAGGGGCATTGGTACTATAGAGACAAAACAGATGGGTGGCTAGATGGTTGGAGACTTGCCAAGCCAACAAAAATATCTGAGCAATGCCACAGCTTAAGCCAAGAATGGATAACTTCTAAATTCTTGAAAAACTCTTGTATTCTCAGCCAGGTGTTCAGGAACCAGGCAGATGCAGTTTAATGTTACCCTACCAGACCTAACCTGGGTCTGCATTGCTCCCACAACAAACACACCCTCAGGATGGTAGATCCACCTGTGAACTGGTTACTGGGGCCTGCATCAAACTTTTGGGTTGCCTGTTAATCAACCTTAAACAACCTAAACAGAGAAGGTGAACATGAGATACAGCCCCCTCTCTCGTGTTGACAATGCTCTTTAACTTGAATAAAAATGTCAAGGCTTCCCCTCTCCGTAAATCCTTTCTATTTGTAAGGACACATAGAAAATAACACACATTAAGCAGACCATAAACTGCTCTAGGCATTGATTCCACACAAAAATTCTCACATTTGAAGCATGACATCAATTTGGCCCAGTGGTCACATGAATTCCCAGGCCTGCATCTCTCCTCTCCTTTTTGCTTCTTGGGTTATTGCTTACACACAATCTCACATTGTCCCCATTCCCCAAAGGTTGCAAAGGAAGACAGAGCAAGGGCAGGGATATTTCTTCCCTTAGGCTAGAGGCAGCTCCAAAAGTGTGATGTAGAATTGGCAAGTCCATCTTCAAGGGAGGGAAAGAAGAAAGATGACAATTACTTTGGGACAAATCTGGTATAGCTGTTGTTTGCTTGCCATCTGGTGCCCAGCCTGCTGGGCCTAGCCAGGACCTTCCTGCAGGAACGTTTCATTATCTGTCCGTGCACACCACGTGCTGCAGTCCTGGACCAGGGGCCACCTGGTTCCAGTGACACAAGACTGAGGTCCATTCCTCACGGGGCCACAAACCATTTAGGGCAATGTAAGTATTTCCACTTCTACTTGTAAACTGTAGATAATACTTCTTTTCAGATCTTCTTTGCCTATTAAATTTATAATCTCTTTATATCCAGGGCTATGTCCATAGAGCATTTCATACCATGCATGCCCAATTTCACATGAGACACATCATCCCCACCACTTCTGACCTTCCTAGTCAGAACAACAAGGTACTTTCTTAATCAGAGCTTGGCAGGAAGCCTTTGCCATAAGTGTTAAAGAAAATTTGAACTCACAGCCCTGGACCTGCAGCAAAATATTTGGGTTGTTTTGGTACGTCATACCAGCTGGAAATAGCAAATTACAAACGAGACAAAAAGAACAATGTCAGTTCTAGTCTGTGTACATGCTTGGAAAAATCTAACCCATAGGTCTTCAACAAGTGCAGCTCCATCTCGGGTAGCAGTAATGTAAGCTGTGAGTAGCTCTGAATCCATCAGAGCTCTTAAAGAAATGCTATGGTAAGCAGCAAAGTGGGACAGTCATGCCTGGAGCCAACAGCAGGAAATTAAATTTGACACCTTTCTGGGTATAAAGTGCAAATTTTGAACACTGTATCCTCACTTTTGGAATAACTTCATTGTGACTGCAGCAGATTTTTCCATCCCAGGAAGTCTTCAGGGCAAGACTGGACCCATATTCAGATGGTCTACCTTTGATGCCTCATTTAATCGTTGCACATGTTATGCACTCAAAAAAAAAACCCAAGAAATTTGGATCATTTTCTCTCCAGAGCGATGAGATCCTTGGATCCCACCACAGTCAGTGAAGCTAGACATGACAATGAATTTAGCTTCCTAGAATTGTTGGCCTGCAATTGTTTGTGGCTGCCTTTCTGCATGGTAGGCTTTGGCTTCACCTCAAACTGGTGGATTCAACAGAAGAATTATCAGAGAAAATTCTCCAGGGTTTGGCTTATCTGCCACATGTCAGGTGTCATCTTCATAATTGTCTTTTCCAACCTACTCCATCTCTCCATCATGCATGAGCACCATAACAGGAATAATGCAATCACCATTTGTCTTCAGCAAAGAAAGGGTTAAGCAGGGCCAAGAGTGCCTTGTAAATAGACTGAAAGTGTAACCTTTGCTTATAAATCATGTGTTCAGCCCCAGAACATGCCTTCAATCCTGTAATTACATTCAGAACTTGCTGTTTCAGTTGAGGAAATACGAGCTCCTCTCCAAACGGCACCGGGGCTGACCTTAAATGATATGTTAGCTCCCCAAAAGGGCCGCAGAGCCCCATGGCTTCCAGCATCTCGCTCCCGGGCCGCAGGGTGGGGGGGAGCACACGCCGGGCTGCGTCACCCCGAGTTCTGTGAACCGTGCCTGCGGGGGCCCTGCCTCCAGCCAGCAGTTCCCCGAGAGAGAAAAACCGCCCGCGGGCCTCGGGTTGACTTTGCAGCTGTGGCTGAGAGGAGCCAAGAAGAGCCCAGGTCCTCAGCGTGGGAGGAGGAGCATGCAGGGCCTCGGCCATGGGCAGTGGGGCGAGGGGACAGGCGGTATTTGTGGAGCGTGGAAATCCCTCTGGCGTGGGGCTTACAGGACACGAGGCTGGGTGCAAGCCCTGTCCAACCAACCCTTGCCGCTCCCCACCCCGGTGGCACCAGGACCTCCCTGCTCCTCCAGGGCCATCCCACAGCTCTACTGCTCAGGGCACGGAGGATGATGCCTCTTTTGCAGCTCTTCTTTTGTGGGCACAGCCTGTCCCCACGAGCCCTGGGGAACAAGGAACGGTCAAGAGCAGGGTGAGGGCAAACAGGCAGCTCCCTTTCTGGTCCCCGCCCTGCTTCTGCAGCCTCTCCCTGGTCACTGCATGGCCGCAGCAGGCCGCACAGCTCATGAGACCATCCTCAGGATGGCTCCCACGTGGGGCCCTGCCTGTACCTCTCAACTCCCAGCCACACATCAAAGGCCGGGAGCTTGGAAAGAGGTTTCCGCCCAGGCAACGTCAGCCGCAGACCAGGAGCATTCCCAGGAGGAAGACTGGATATGGCCATTTGGCCACAGGGCTCAAGTCCATTCCCCAGTCCATTTTAATCTCCATAGAAACTTGGAAGAGGAGCTGGGGGATCTGCAGGACATCTGCAGCAAAGCAGGAACCTGAAGTTAGACCCAAGGCTCCTGAAAGGCGTTTTCCCCAGCCCAGCGTTCAGAGGCACGGAGCTGCCCAGCATGATGGGGTGGTCACCTGCCCTGGGGTAGCTGTAAAACAGTAACTGTGCAGCCAAGGTCTTAATTTATTCCCAGTGCATGTACATTATCTCCTTTTGGATAACCCCAGGGTTATTTTCGCCCCCATTCACCTCCTCTCCATATCCGTTTCCTGCAGAAAATGTGCACCGGCAGCTTCTTACACGTGCTTGGGAAGGTTTTTCTTGTCTGATCAGGAACCTTCCACAGATACATCTTCTTCAGTAATTTTAGAGTTTCTGTGGGTGGATGAGTAAGAAAGGAAAAAAAAAAGGGAACTATAACAGCAGTATGACCCCCAGCTCCCAGCTGGTCTGCGCTGGGGTAAGTACTTGAGCTAAAACTTGTTGAAAATTTAGCAGAGCTTTCAGTTTCCATTGGGAAGTGAAACAGAGTTGCTTCCTACTAGATCCATTTAGTCTGCCTTAGGATATAAAAACATGCTGTTTCCGAGGCACGTCAAATGGACAAACGAAGCACAGAGCTAGTATCTCCAAAGAGTGGCTGGCAAGATCTTGCAATAAGCAGATGTTCCGCCAGCACCTCCTGAATTTCTGGAGCTCTTAAAGTAGTAAACAGGGTTATCACATTGCAATGAACTCCCAAGATCTCTCTGGATTGAAATCACTTTCCATTCCCTTCATGGGAACGATCCAGGAGCTGGATGATTCATTAGCGGCGGCTGGCCAGATCATGCGGCAACAGCACACCTCCCGAGCTGTTATGGGATCAGTTGTATTGTCCTCACTGCAGAAACACTGGTGCATTTCGATTCACAGCTGCCTCACTGCTGTCCTTACTGAATCCTCACTTGGAACATCTTGCCTTCCCTTTGTATTCAGTTTGCCAACATCTAAAGGTCAGGGAATGCCAAGGGCGAACCTGGACCAGCAGATCATGGTCTGTTGTTGGTGACATCAAACAATAGAGTCTCAAACACCACTTGGCAAAACACGCACCTGTGGTTCCCCTTTAAGCCACACATGTATCCATCACACTGGGCAAGAAATTCAAATAATCCCATGCCTCTCCCAAATACCTACCACATCTGCAGGGCTGATGTGGTGACCTGACCACCTATGT
This sequence comes from Phaethon lepturus, assembly GCF_000687285.1. Taxonomy (NCBI): domain Eukaryota; kingdom Metazoa; phylum Chordata; class Aves; order Phaethontiformes; family Phaethontidae; genus Phaethon; species Phaethon lepturus. Next base: position 43,524 of record NW_010563438.1, on the reverse strand, counting down.
AAGATCAGATGAGCCCTAATGCAGACACTACCACCGCCTTATCCAGGGTCTGTAGGCAGTACGTATTTTGTTATTCAGACTTCTTGGGACAGCACAACAGTCAGTTGGCCTACATGGAAAACTACGCTCCTGGGCTATTCCACTTGGAAATGTAATGAAATCAGTAAAAGCAGAGGGCAATACAAGTAGCACAGTGCTAGTCAGTCCTGTCGAACTGGCTGTTGAAGTGATACTTGGTATTCATACTTGCTGTTGCAAATATTTCTTGCAACTGAGCCAGTTCATATCAAATTCTTGAGTCCTAACCTCTAACTCAGGAGTTAGGAATTTACTAGCTATTTTTAATAAACTAATTCCTAATTTACTAGGAATTTACTCCCTTTTTCATAGGAAGCCTGAGTATAGTAGTTCTGCAAGGATCATGAATTTTGAATGTGTGATAATCTTCCACCTTCGCTCACAGTCAGGTAGTTTCTTGCTTGAAAAAGCCTCTTTCAGCTTTTACAACCCATCTCTCCAAATATGGTTTCATTTCCTTCCTCCTCCCAGTGCAAAATGTTAGCATCAATACTAGTTCTGTGCCTTTCCAGCAACACGTGGCTGATAGCCTTTGAGGCTTGGCTCCCTCTCTGGGCAAGATTGACTAGAACTGATCTGTCCCCCACTGCTGAGGAGCAGCAATTGCACTGCACAGCCTTTTCCAGAGTTACATCCCAATTTTTTCAGGGCAGAAATATTCAGTCTTGCCCAAAGCACTGGAGAAATCTTCCATCTTACACAGAGGATACATGACACTGAGTCTTACCATGTCTCTGTAATTCCTTCTAAGACCATATTTCTGGTGACAGCAAGACAGATCCATTATATTTCATGCAGGGAAAGGAAGAAAGAACAACCTCTTATTTATTCTAGGATCTCCATCCTATTCTGCTCCCACAGAATGCACTTGAACAGGTTAAATTGTCCTCCATTAGTGCCCCGTGCTTCTGGGAGAATACCACAACACCATATCAATTTAGGTCGTCAAACTTCAGCTGCAGTGGTATGGCAGGACTGTTGTAGAACTGATTTATGTGACCAAATAGATGTGGTGTGGTTGAATCTGGCTTCAGAAATCACAGCTTTTTCACAAGACCTCTTCCTCCTCCTCCTCTTCCCTCTAAGTCTGCTGTGAGATTTTAGCACAGATAGCTCCAGGACAAGAGGAAGTGGACCTCACATAATGGGATTTTTCTGCCATGCATTTTGGGGAAGGCTGAACCAAGGAAATGGAGAGCTCAGACTCCACTCACTGACTCATGGACGGGAGCGGAAAATTGGCTGCAGAGCAAGAACCGTCAGATAATTCTCAATGGAATCTTTTCTAAGCGGGAAGGAAGTTGCTTGTGGAATACCGCAAGGATTAGCACTGGGCCTGCACAGCTTTTAATTATTTATATTGTATAAATTAGAGCTGGGGAGCACTTGGAGGGGAAAAAAAAAACCTTACCTGGCAAGCCAACTATTCTTCCTCCAAACCCAGCTTCTACTCTCTTTCATGCATACTCTCTCCTTCCCCCTTTCAGCACTCTACTCTCCATCATTACCCACCTTTTTTTTTTCCTCCCCCTTTTACCTTCCTTTGCTCTAAGATTGTATGACATGATACTGTGGTCTTGTACAATCTATATAGATTGCACTCCACCAGCTTGTGGGCTCAGAGGGAGGCACGGTCAAGTCTGTGCCAGAATTTTTACTTTTAACCTGTTGATTTCCAGTCATTAGTGATGAGTAATTCATTAGATCCTTGCTACAGTAAGGCACCATGCCTTCCTATAACACGAGAGGGTTTTTGTCCCAGTGAGCCGTGAGCCAGCTCTAGGCAGGAATCTCACACTGCAGCAGATCTTGCTGTCCCAAGTGCTTCCCTAGTTACATCCTCATGGTACCTTAGCATGACACAGTCCAGACTGCATTCCTTCCAGGACATGGGTGTGGGCAGACAAGAGTGCAGAGGGGCTGAAACTTGGATTTAGCAATTGGGAGGCTGTCTCCTCCTGAGACGTGATCCAAGGCTCTGTAGAATGACATTCCCATCACCTTGAAGGGACATTTTTATTTCCAGTCCCACTGAAACAGGGGCTTGAGTCTTGATCTTTAATTAAAAGAAATGATAGAAAACAATTAGTCCCTTGGCTTTGTAGAGGTAGGACCTGAGCTTTTCTCTGGTGTTGTCCCACTTCAGTGGGTCAGCTGACTGCAGAGGTTCAGGACTGAACATGAGCCACCTGCAGAGTCTGATTTCTAGCATTTGCTCTTTTCTTCAACCAAGGCAATATGACTTTGCAGTGAGCAAACGAACTCAGTCTGCAGCTTCACAGGGTGAACACACAATTAGGAGGAAAAGTCAAGGACTATGAATTTTGCAGTGAAAAGGAATCATCTGAGCACTCATCTGACTCATCTTGCATTTTCCCAGCAAAGATTTTTTTTTTAAAGGACTGAACTAAAACACATGAGAGAGATACACAGCCTCAATTTAGGGACACACGAACCACTTTCTTCACATGAGACTAAAGAAATAAACATTCAGCCTGGGAGTAACTCCATCAGCTCCTACACAGTCACACCAAGTCTTAATTTGATTCACAGAACAGAAGAAAACAAACAAACAAACTCCAAGAAGGTCAAACAGCCACAGAAAGTGAGAAGAGTGGAATGGGAAGCCCAGTCAGTGGTTTCCCTTAGGTCCTGAACTTCTCGTAGGCCTGAACCCTGAGCCCACAACATAAGCACAGACATTTTTCATCACAATAGAGGTATTTCAAAGCATTGGGATCTTTGGCAATTGAGCTTAAATCTGCCTGTACAGCCCCCACCAGGAGCCAAAGGTGATCGGTTTCTAAGGTGGCTAACTCTGATCAGATGAGGACTGAGGTTTGGGCTTGCTTGACCCTCTACAACTACTCATCCAGCAGCAAGGCAGGTAGAAAGTGATGGGGTGGAAATGGATGTTCCCCTCAGACTGACCTTTCCTGGGAAAAGCAAATTCATCGAGGCAAAAGCTTTTCTGGCCCCAGTACATTCTTATTCAATGAAATATTGGCACTTCTACTCACAGGAATGGAGATTTTCATCCCAAACCAGTGTACTGATATCCTTTCCCTGATGGCAGCCAAAACTTAGTGCCTCGGAGAAAAGCAGTAAACTGCCACAATGCACCTGGCCAATTTTGTGTGGCTGAAAGGAGCAGAGGAAGGGGCTAATTCCTTCCTGGCTCCCAGGATGATCTCTCCGCTGATGCCTGAGATCTCATTACTTTCCTCTTTCCTTGCATGTCTCCAAATGTTTCTGACCCAGTGTTTATCCTGC
>NW_010563438.1:38601-40142 GCF_000687285.1 Phaethon lepturus | reverse complement strand
GCAGGAATGTCGGTTTGAATGAAATGAATGGTCTTTTGTTCACCTTTGCTTCAAGCATGGGAGCCTCTCAGAGGGGTCAGTTTCTGTGCCTCCCTCCATCTAGAGACTTAAGCCCCATTCAAAACTAAGGCTGGCAGTCTCCAGACCCATGACAAGGTTTCCTATCAATGTCCTTGTGATTTTGCAGTCATCTAGTCCTGGAGAGAATCCCAGCAAAGGCAGAGGAGCACATGTGATCAGACGAGGCCCAGGAACAGAGTCAGAGCATCTGAGGAGCAATAAGAGCCAGCCAGCTAGCCCTTGGCATGTGCAATGTTTTGCAAGAGCTTGGGGAATCGCTTTCAGCTATGCCTGGAAGGGGTCCAGAAGTCCCTCCGAGAATAACGTGTTGCCCGTTTCCATCTAAGATATATGCTGAACTGAGGACACAGACAGAGGCCATCTGGTTTGAATGCGACAGAGATGCCTGCCAACACACCACCAGCTATCTTGATCATCACCACCGGTGAGGGAGGCTGTCAATATGGTTGTGATTTGACTGTGAGAGTAGGTCAGGGGAAACTGAGGCAAGGCATGTTTTAAAAAGAAGTGTCTCGGATGAGACAGGAGGAATAGCTAGACCAAGAACACAACCCAGCTCTCCAGAGCCTCCCCAGTCCAGTTCTGGAGCCAAAAGATTTTACATTTTCCTGTTTATACATGTACAGTCGAAACCTGTCTCAAGAAACTGCCAAGCTTGTCAGTACAAACTCCAGTTCTCCTTATGTACTGAATATTTGTTAGTTGCATCTCCCAAGCACACTCCAATCCAGTGGTCACCTAACACAGGCAACAGCTGATCCACAATCACAGATAGACTCAAGGTTACGAATACAGACATGCTGCAATGTACTTGCAAGCCCTCTCAGGTGACATGATGAACACACACATCTGCACTGTTAACCATGTTGCAAGCCACCAGGTTCCTGAAAGTTTCTGGTGTCTGCTCTGTCCTGCATGCAATGCAGAGCCCCAGCTGTCATGACTAACTGCACCAGCCAAACCACTTGTGTAATCATCGAGGTGGGAACCAGAGCAGCCCATGTGTCCCTGTGGACACAGAGTAAAGAAAAATGTCCATGGCTTTGCTCTGCTTGGACACAGAGCACATCACCTCCAAGCCAACAGGAGGGTTGTACAGGCATCTCGGAGAATGATGCTCACCTTGTGCCATGCAACCACAGACAATAGCCACAACTTGCCTGTTTTCTTCTTCTGCCACCTCTTGTTACCTCGACTTCCTAAGAAACGTGATTGGTGTCATACATGTTTGCTCTGCCACAGGTAATTTTTAACCCAGTTGGTTACTTTCAACCAGCTTCCGTAACAGGAGCTCATAGTCGTATCTAGACACCCACATTTGGGAGTGTTCCTCTTGAACTGACTCCTACTCTTAAAAGGGAAATGTGGCTGAGGGAAGTTCAACCTAATTAACTATCAGAGCATCTACATGAGACACCATGTCACATGGCTGAGGTTCTTCAAAGGACAAGTTTCAGCAG
>NW_010563438.1:21681-38576 GCF_000687285.1 Phaethon lepturus | reverse complement strand
TCAGCAGGATTCTACACTTTCTGAGAAACCAAAGTGAGCCAACTGTGAGACAGAGCTCTGTAGGTGGTCAAGTACCCATCGTCCTGCCCTGTCCCCTTCTGACACAGGGCAGAACCACCTCTCAGAAGGAAGCAGGATGAGGCAGAGCATGGGAAGCACCAGTAGCACCAGAGCATATCCAAACAGCATGGGAAGATACTCAACCTGCCCCCAAGTGGCTCAACCCAAGGGCTACATAGAGGCAGGGCAGAAAGGCTCCTTCCAGTTAAGTCAAGCTGCAGTGGAAAAGCTTTGGCTAGGAAAGGAAAAAGCTTTTGTGTGGAGGTTTAATTACATGCATGATGCATCCTTTCTGATTAAGATTGAAGGGAGCAAAGTGTTTCCATTGAAACAGTAACAGAAAGGGAAAGTTTCCACATTCCTGTTCTCAGGGTAAACAGAAGGGTGAGTGGCAGAGGCTGGTAGTCTATTGTTTGCCGACAACTTTGGTTTGTATATCTGAAACCAAAAAATCAAGGGCCCAGATGGCTGCCAGGCTGCCTACAAACCCCACCTTCCAGTCCCTCCTATTTACAAAGTGCCTTTTATTTTTAACATGGTTCCCTAAATGAACGGTCTTATGCAATCTCACTGCATGTCACACTCCCCCCATCTGTCACCTCCATTAGCAGCTCTAGAACCTGTAGGCCCTTTCCACTGAGTTTGCTCAAAAGGAAGAGATATTAAAGATAGGGAACTACAGCCAGATTTGTGAAAAGAAGCATCCAGAGAGAGGACACAGCCTGTATTAGGGATCCTGCTTCACCATAGGGTGAGAGGTGAACTCAGCCATACCAATCCATATAGAGGAGCACCATCACTTATTACATTTACTGTCTAAGGCCAGGCTGCCCAAGGGTCACAGCCTTGATCAAATAATAGTGAGAGCTAATATGCAACAAGATAAAACCTAACCACTCTCCCCACAGTGTCCAAGGTGCTGCACTCCTCTGAGCCCAGAGACTATTGGGTTTGGAGGTGCCTCTGGGCCACCCATGGGAATACAAAAAGGCTTTGCTGGAGGAAAACAGCTAGCAGAACCTTGCCAGCAGCCATAGGCAGGACTTGAACTCAGTGCCAAAGCAGTCACAACCTGCAAGACTTCACCTTGGGCATCCCAACTACCCTGCTAGGGTTGTCCCTTCCCACAGAGGACAGGAAGAACCAACTATGCCTCCTTACAAAAAGCCTGGCAGAAGCTGGTGGCTGCATTTGGGTGGCCTCACTCTTTGAGGGGAGGTCACCTCCTGCAGAGCAGGATCAAAGGCATTACAAAGGTCAGGCTGAGAACGTGTGCTCTGCCCTGGGGTTTGTTTCTAGTGCAAGTTCCTGGACAAGGGCAATAAACACTATCCACTAAGATTTCTGACCTGGCCCCTAGGAAAGGGTTCATAGTAACCTCCCTCACACACTAGTTTAATGTGCTTGTACCTTAGGGCTGTGTCTGGTGGTCTCAGTCTCTCTGATGGGAAGCCAGTTCCCCTCGCTTCCCACAAGGAAGGTACGATGGCGCAATGTTTCCATCGTCATGGAAGGATGAAAAAAACAAGCTGCCGCATGGATATATTGCATGGTTGGACTTGGAGCCACTCGGCCGAAGGCCCTGTACTGTTAGCAACAGTTCCTTACCAGCCTCTCCATGGCTCATTTTTCCAGCAGAGCCCTCTGAATCCTATTGCTCCTGCAGCTGCAATGCTCAGGTCCCAGCAACACTGGGATTGACACCACTAGATTTGTTAGCCTCACTCATTTTGCAAGACTGTTCCAGGAGCTCTCGTATGCCTCAGGGACAGTACTGATGTGCCCAAACAGAATCACCAGCAGAGACCAAGTTTCTCAAGCTGCCACCCCCTCTTGCAGCAGCAAGAAGCTAGATGAGCAAGCCTTGGTTTCAGGGGAGGGGCTGAGCCCATCAGCTCTGTCTCACACCACTACAGTAGTGCAAAGCTGAGCAACTCGGCCCTTTTTTTGGCACCACTCCAGGAGTGGGTGCTGTGGGCACGGGGCGGCTCTCCATAGTTCGGAGAAGCCAGCTTCCTGGCAAGGGGTACCCCCAGGGGGATGGCATCCCAATGTTTTTCCATTTCTGTCTCTTTGCCAGCCAAACTCCATCTCCCTAGTTGCCACTTTCTCATGCGTCTGTCTCGTTCCCAGCTGTGCTGAGGCTCCTCCATCCGCTATCAGGCAGTGGAACTCACCACAAATTACGGACTCCATGTGTCCGCAGGAAACATGCCCCATCATTGGGGGGTGGGCAGGAAGAGGAGAAGGGGGTGTCAGCTCTGTGCCAAACACACACACACAGTGCTCCCTCCAACCACTGTCGTTTTCCCTGCAAGGCTGCTATGGCTCCGAGGAAAGCTCCCCGAACCCACAGAGCAACTGCCGGCTTCAGGGCCCCAAGCCCAGTGGTGGCTCTGTGTTCCAGCCCCTGTGCTCACACACGCTTTCCACTTCACACAGATGCTGCTTGGCTAACCAAAGACCGGGCTGCAGCAGTCAGCAAACCTCCGAAGGGGAGGCTCTGAAGGAGGAGGGAGGCACTGCTGTTTGCTCTGGGGCAAGCAGCCCCTCTGGGCTGAGCACACCTCTCAGCAAGGAGCAGCGCTGCATGCCGAGGTGCCTCCGTAGGGGACACCTCTCACCATCTTGCTGATTCAAGAACAATCCTCTCTCCACAGCCACTTCACCTCCCCACACTAGCAGTCTTCCATCATTGCCAATATTTCCGTTTCCTTCTCTTTCCTCGGGACAACTCTGCAACCTGGCTGAATCCCATCAGCCATGTCCTGGCACTGCAGGCATCTGTTGGCCTCTCTAGGATGGAGACCACCATTTCTTGCTCCCGCTTCACCAAAGAGCTGTGAAAAGATTCAGAGCTTGGAGCTTTTGCTTCTCTGCCACTTCCTCAAACAAATGTCACCAGAATTGAGGCTGTGGGCAGATGCTTCAGGTGGAAGCCTTGGAAAGACAAAAAACATCAGCCATCAAGGACTAATCTGCCAGAAACACTTAGTCTATTCTTCCAGGGGTTATCTGGGAAGATCTCAGGTGCTTATCCTACTTGCCAGGCTAAAACTGAGCAGCATCGGTGACTCCAGACTCCCTTCCTTTGTTTTGTGAGGGACTAGGTGAAATGTCTTGCCCATAAGTTTGTCATGAGGAGAGATGCTGGGAAAGTTCAAGAGATTTGTGGTTTTAGTGTGCTTATGGCCTCCTTCAAAATAAATAAAATGCAAAAGCTGGTATCTCTTCCAAGAACACTGCACTGCCGTCAAGCCCAGCCCAGGGTAGTCAAGGCTCATGTTAAGAAGACCTTTACTAGTTAGATTTACACCCCAGCTTTTCCTGCCTGGATTTCTAAATCTTCCATTGCTGTTCATGCTCCACCATGGCCATTGCTCAGGGCTGAATCAAAGCCTGGGTTTCTCCAAGTTTCTCCAGGAAAGCACCTAATAGCTTAAGCTCTACACTGAAACTTGAGAAGTGAGTGCACAGTGTCCACCTGAGACACACTTGTTAGTGTGACCAAGGTCAGATTTAGACTTAACCTCCTCAGTAAATCATCCCTTACTGCCTCTCCTCTGATCCTTTTTCTCTACACAAGATGGGCTTCTTGGTGCCTTCTAGTGTTTACCCACAAGAGTTCTTAAATACAGAAGAACTGCTTAGCAAACAGGGCTGAGTCTGGTGTAAGGGGAAGATGTATTTTGCTGGAGTTACGTCTGAGTAAGCTACTTCAAATACAGGAAAGGCTGTGAATGCCCCCAGACCTCAGTGTCATTCACCAATGTGCCTCCACCACTCAGCAATGAGTGGTAAGTGTCTGAGTTTGCAGCTGCTGGAAGGTGACTGGGTAAACATGCAAAACACCCTGGGGAAAAAAAAAAAAAAAGGCAGCCAAACAAAAAACAAATAATGTTTTGAAACATGCTGATGTCATTTAACCAACACAGTTACGGTCTCAGCTTAAGCTCTGCCAAACAGCAACCAAGACTCCAGGAAGGCAAGCAGAGCTTGATCTCATCTGCAATTTCACAGAGCCTCTGACATCAACAGGAAAAATGAAATCCCCAGATGAGCGAGAGGTGAAAGTCATGCATTGCTTCGTCCAGTGTTTGCTAATGTCTGTAAGAGTGAGAAAGGCAGGAAAGGACCCCACAGATATTATATGAGAACTGCCTGATAAAAAAAAAAAAAGCATATTTTGAGTCCTGACAGCAGGCTTTTTGCTCTGCCTGGCTGCAAACTGGCAGGGTGTTTTTTCATTATTGGGCTGAGCACCAGCAAAGGGAAGCACGAGTCATGTTGGTCCCTACTGGGAAGGTGATGGAAGGCTTGACTGGCTGGAGAGCTGACGCAGATTGTAAAGGTGAACAGCAGGAACCACGGGCCTCACACTGAGATGAGAAACAGAGGAGCTGCGGTCTGATCCATCTCTGCTCACCTAGGATTGTCCTCAAGCCATGTTCCCCAGTTCTCTCTCCATCTGTCCTCTTCCTGTCCAGAGTGAGCAAGGTGCTAGGCAGGACAACCTGCCCAATGGGTAACAGGACATGGGGTTGCTGTAATACAGCTCCCAGAGATGACATGAGCTACCGGTGCTATCCAGGACCTCACTTGGTAGATAGGGGGTAGAGAAGCAAGAAACCCGAGTTTCTGCTCTGTTCTCACACACTAGGCAGGTAGCAGATCTCAGTGTCCCCACCTAAGAAGTACGGATGATCTGCTGACATCCTGTGCAGTTACATCCCCCTCCTGACGTGAAAACACAGCGAGGTGTTTGCATATTTTCTCAATGATTGCTCACAGCTTACCACCATCGACATGTTGCGTGTCTGGGCTTTCAGACATCTTCTGCAGCATGGCCACACGGTGCTGCTCAGGAGTTTTAAAGACATTGTTCCAAAGCAAATGCTGGCTTGGCTTCGTAAGTGTCTTTGCAAGACAAATCATACTGCTGCCTGACTTACCTATCCAAGAGCAGCATTTATAATCAGAGCTGCACCCTAACCTCCCAGAGGGGAGGGAGAAGATTCCTCCTCTCTCCAGGTAGGAGGTGCGTCCTCAGTCTCAGTAGCAGGGGCAGCATCCAGTGCTGGGAGGAACGGTGCCTTTGACACAGCCTATTTGAGGTTTGGAGTGAGGAACGGTCATGGGAAGGAATTAAACACCATAAAAATGTAGAAGGAGTGCTAAAGACATACACTGCCATTTAAATATGTCGGTGTGATTAAAACCTGATGTGTTGTAAGATCTTATGGGCATCTCATTAAAAACCTATTACTTAAACACAGCTTAGATGGGAATGTTGTTAAAGGGCAACTTAAAATAAAACTGACCATCTGGTCCTCATTAGGCAATTGTCTATAACCACCGTGTTATTATAAAATCCACTGTGTGTTCCACATCTGCTTATCTCCTGCCTGCCCCTAAAAGGGGCAACATTGGCTGAGACTCAAAGTCTGGAAGGGGCATGGTCTGGGGGAGGCATAGGGGTCGATGTTGGGCTAGGATTTCTTCCCACATTACCCATCGGTCCACGCACCCCCTTATTCTTTTATTTGTCCCCATGCCTTCTATCCATCCTTGATTGATATTTCTGTTGCAGCACTCACTTTCTTTTTCTATCTCCCAATGTAAACCGCTCATCTTTCTACATCATCCCCACTTTCAGCCTTGCCCAGCACCCACAGCACACCTAAAGCACACACAGCAACCCCAGTTGGATCAGGGACTCCAGGCTCTTTCACCACAACGCACAACAGTGTGATTCCAAGACCTTATGATGTGATGCAGCCTTATGCTGCATCCCCAGACTGCCTGCACTGCAAAAGCGTGCAGAGTATCAGCATCACAGGAGGAGCATGAAAGACAAGAACCCATCCCCAGTAAACACTGGCCTGAGAAGTCCAACATTTCCTGGAGGTTTTGGACACGTGCTTGGTGTCTAACTACCAAGCACAGACTCCACCAGGCATCCCTTGTCCCAAGGCAGCTCCAGGGGAATAACATAGCCACGTTGTCAATATAAAACCTACATGTAGAGACATCAAGATTTTTATCAAAAATAGTACAGGAAATCCAATTCCAACACAGAAAATCCTCCAAATATGCTCTGAAGAGACCACGGTCGAAAAGGATAATAAAAAATGTTGGTTGGACTTGATGATCTTGAAGGTCCTTTCCAACCTAGTGATTCTGTAAAATAAAAGGGATCCACACCACAAAAAAAATAAAAAAGAAAACCCACAGGACTAGGTTTTGTGTTTGTTAATTGCAAAGTTTAGAATGAAGGGGCTTTGTAGGAACAGCTGAAAGAATTTCCACCTAAGGAAAGGGTACACTGACAAGAGTTTCTCCCAGAGAAGTTTGTCCTCTGGGTATGCCTGGCAGCAGCACCACATGTTGATTATGGGGTCCAACAACAACCCCAGATAAAGCAAAAAATGAACCAGTCCAAGGTTCATGCAAAGAGCCCAGTCAGGATCAAAAGGAGATGGGACCAAAGACAGTGCTTGATACAAGCTACAACCCCCACATCAGAGGGACATATACAGGAGACAATTTACCTGGAGCACAGGTTCAAGGTCTGTCCAGAAGGCAGGATCAGATGCCAGGCTGCAGCCAGGCATACCTACAACATAGCTGAGGAAAGGACCAACAACCCTGAAATAGGGCTCCTGGGGCACAGACACAGGGTGTGGGTAGAGGTCCCAGGTGAGGCTAGTTAGGGCAATTAATGCCTATCAGTACACTGAGGCACCTGGCAGAAGAGCTTCTGTATCAAGGGAGGTTGGAGACAGGGGTGTTGTGAGAGAAGGAGTGATTTCAGTAAAGCATTGAGTCTGCACTGGTGCAACTCACAAAATCATTTCCTTCATCTCAGCGTAATCTCCAAGTACTCCAGCCGGACCTGCAAGAGGAGCCCTGCTCGTGCCTTTTCACATACATGTAACAGGTCAAAAGAGCCCCAGGACACTCAGCCACAGAGCTCAGATGCATCCAGAACATCACAGCCCATCTAGATATGGTAGAAGACATTCACTTCCTTCTATGGCCGCCTGATTTTCCTCAAGGAGAATAATTGAAACTAGGGCATAATGTCTCTGTGTTGACATCAGCACTGTTCCAGCTGCTGCCTGGAATAGAGTTTGTTATCCTTTGTGGCCATGAGAGCAAAGGGGTTGCACGAGGCGTGCTATCCGCAGCCGCGGCTTCACCTACACACGTTACATCAGTAAAGGCCACCTGCCTTAAGTTGTGTAGTGGCTTCACCGATCCCCCTCAAACCTCTGTAACAGACATGCTCCTTAGACGCAAGTGGCCTTCCTTTGAGCTGGCTCCCACAGGAGTGAATTAACCTGAATTCTTCTTTCCTGAAAGGGCTTGCAGTAATCTCCCTTTCCAAGCTCAGGCTAACGTTTGGATAGACAAAACCCTGAGGAGATGTAAGCATCTCCTACCAGACCGTGGCAAGACAGATGTATTGTAGATATGCCACCCCTTCCATAAAGAGCAGACACCTTTCCCCCCACCACCCCGAGCAAGAAGTAGCCTTTTGGACTTCAGAAAGTGATGTGTAATGTATGTGCCTCCCTCTACACCTGGCTGTGAAGAGGATGACACGGCATACCTGAGAAGTGTTTACAAGAGGTTGAACTTTAATAAGTTTTTAAATTGAACTTTAATAGCACTGGTGACATGGTGAGGTTTACTCTTCATTTTCTCCTCTCCCTTCTCCATCAGCCTGCATCCTCCAACAGTCAGCTTACTTGATCCAGAATGAATTCCTGCCAACAGTGTCTTCCTAACCTTCAAGTGCAACAGCGAGAAAACTGTGTCCTTCCGCCTGGTTTCTCTGAACCCACAGCTGGCTCCAAGCATTTCAGGAGCTTGGGCATAGCTGCACGTTGTCACTCCAAGGACTGGGATGCTTGTGCTGTGTGGAGACATGCAGAGGTAGGTTGCAGAACTGTGGACAAACTGCAGAGAAACTCTCTTGATCTTGCTGCCCTGGGAGGTGGGAGGTAGGGGCAGTGACTGCCCTTCTGGGAAGACATGAGCTGCAGAAATGCCTCAAGCACAGAAACCTCCCTCTTTCCCCAGACACAGCCAGCCTGGCATTTCTCCTCTGCACAACAACTCCCTGCCTTAGACAACCACTTGCTTGACTTGTCACTAGAGTCTGCCTTGCCTGACACTCTCCACAGCATCCAGCTAGCATGCTCCTCCATGCAGAAGATGTGAGACCACAATTTCTGGCATAATACATTCATTCATCCACAGCATAAACAGGACCAAACCAATGGGACTTCTCCATTCATGGACCTCGGGCTCAGGGAGCAGAGACAGGACCACTCTGAATGTCCAAACCATCTTTCCATGTCCAAGGATGGGGCTTCTTCCAAAAGGCAAGGTTCAGAGGAGGAGCCATTTGGCAGACTCTCAGCACTTTCACTATAAAGCACAGGCAATTCTGACCAGGAGGAACACCACAGTCATGGTGTGTGAGCTCATGACCCCAGGATACACTGCCTCTCAATCCCACCTGACGTGGTGGAGAGACAGGTTTCCAAAAGAGACCCAACACCATTGGAGAAATGGCTTTTGACTTGCTCGCAGAGAAGGAAAGAGAAGAAGGTGAAGGAAACAGGCACTGGTCCAGTAGGAAATGGCAACTATAGGAAAAACATCCTGACCTTGTTATGTTTTAGAGGGATGGGACCCACAAAACAGGTTCTGCTGAAGTTTTCCTCTTACCTCCCCTGGGAAAAAGTCAGTGATTTGTAGTTTGCTCCAAGTATTCAGCCTGACACAAGTGCTCTGTTTTTATCACAAACATATGCCTTCTGCCCATGGGCTCTGGAGAGCAGGGTCAGATGCCGTTTCAGGAACATGGAGGGGGAGTGCTTGCTTGTTTGTTTGTTTGTTTGTTTGTTTGTCATTGGGATGTTGTGAGGGCTGCTTGGTTTGTTTGTTTGTTTCTTAAATCTCCCAAGGGAAGTTTCTGGCAGAAAACACCTCCTGAGCAAGCTTAGACCAGGGCGTGCTTTGGCTGGGAACTGAGGCGATCTGCGTATGAAGAAACAAGAGGTGAAGAGGAGAAGTGTCAGGCCAGAGGGCTAAGGATTTGGTTTTGCTATGTAATGTGGTCATCAGGCAGAGACAAAAACAGTCAGAAAATCAGAAACAAGCTTTGCCCACAACACAACTCAAACCTCAGCAAAGCCATGGGAAATATTTCCATTTAAACTTCGTGCCACCGTTGGGCCTCCTGTGTGTTTTATGTGACAGGGGTTACTCTGGTTCCTATTGAGATCAGTGGAAAGTTGCCTGCTTTAGGCTGGAGCCATGTGAACCCCCTGCTAGGAGAGAATTCTAGAGATGTTAATGCAGCCTAACATGTCTCAGAAGTGTTAGAGAGGTTTTTTCTTGGAGTTGCATCCTAGGCAGTTAAAATTCCCTATGGGGGCACCTGTCAGCCAGCCCCACCTTTGCTGCTTATTGAACTACTTCTGTGGGGACTTTTCCCACAAAGAAATCCACAGAGCTCCAAGATATTCCTGATGGGAAAATCTCCAGACGCAAGAGAGGGCCAGAGGGCTGGTTTCTTGATGTCACAACAGTCGAAGAAACATGTCCTGTGGCTGCTGAGCTATCACAAAGCCATAGGACTTGAGGTGAGCTGCAGCAGGAGGCAGCAGCTTTCATGCAGGCTGGCTTTGCAAGCCATCTTAGCTGCCTATATCACTGGGTTTAAAGTGGCTGGACATGTGGAAAAAAAGAGTCACCTTTCCTATTCACTGTTTACCTTGGATAAATGAATATTGCACAGGTCACTACAAAGAAATCTTTCTAACGAGATGCCAGGTCCCATCTGCTCTGGGAGAAATCACAGTCCTGCGTTCTAAAAATGCTGATGGAAGTAACAGATGATGTACTAATGATCCTTGGGGCTTTTAGACAGGTTTACTTAGGAAACCAGGCATGTGAGATCACAGTGTCTTTTAGTCTGCCAATACATTTGTCTGGGTCCTTCCTAATAGCTTTTTAACTCACAGGTCAGTTTTAAGAAAATATAACAGAAGAGTATAAGTCTCCAAAATAGGAACTTTCTATGAGTTTTGTGAAAATTATTGGCCAAATGGAAGGAAAAAAAAAAAGTACAGATCTAATAAAAACACCCACTGCTGCATGAGCTCAACCCTTTACAAGGCTTCAGAGAATCCACAGAGGTGCTCACCTTCAAGTTGCATGAGGAACAAAGCTTCCTTGGTTTTGCTGTTCACAAATTGATTTAGGACATCTTGAGTCTTCAGGTTCTGAATAAACGGGTGCCTTTGTTGTCCCCTTTATCATGCATTACATCTGTCCGTTCAGGCCAGGACAGAGGTGGATCAAGCCTGCCCAAAAGATGTTACAATGCAGGACATATAAGGTCATAAGCAGGTAAGATTTGTGGAGCCTGTGTTCAGAAAGCAACCGGGGAAAAATCCATGTAATTCTTAAACCACAAAAGAATGATGCAGATCTGGGCACACTTATCTCATTTTTGTGTTTGAATTATATTTGCTTTTCATCCCACACGCTCTAATGTGAAGGAACCTATTTGCATAAAAAAATGTACTTATACACTCAGTGCAATTTCCTTTGTAACAAAAAGCAGTGTTTAAAAAAAACAATCTAAATAAGGCTGAAGAGGGCTCCCAAAGTGGTGCTGCAGCCCATCATTTGCAGAACTGCCATGCCGTCCTGTCACGAGCACACACGCGCGTGCACGCACACCAGCACGCACTCGTTGGTGTAAGTGACGCTCTGGGTGGTGAGGAGGGAACCACAGAAAGGTGAGCGAAAGCTGCAGACCACGGTGCCCAAGGGATCAGCGACGGTGTTAATTCCTGTAGCTGGTGCTAACACAGGAACGCTAAAGCACAACTCTCATGGTAGCATCTGGCACTACATGCCTGAGGAGGTGCCAGAGCACTGATGCCAAACAAACTCTTTCCTTGTTTTTAAAACAGCCACAATCTTCTCTCTCCCCTTCTTAGCATCCCTCTTTCCACCAATCACATGGTTGGTTTGGAGGACAGGTTCCCCCAGTTTTCCCTGCAGAGGCTGATGCAAGAGGAGACCCACCAGAGTTAGCATGTGGCCATATACAGCAGAAGACTTGATCTCCTCATCCCACCTGCTGCTTCTCATCACACACCCGATACTCCTCGCGTATTAACCTCTGGAATGCCGCCTCTGCCACTTTATCCTGGGCTTCCTTGCCCAGCTATGTCAAGTGCAAAAAGCCTTTTCCTCCCCTGCTCTCCTTCTGGACCTGGCACAAATGTATGAAAAGAGAAGAGGGGATGGAGAGATACTTGTCTTCTTTTTCCTTTCCTTTGTTTTGTATCATCTAAAGATATCAGTGACGAAAGAAATTAGCAATGTGTGCTGTGGGTGATCAAGGGTAGTGTAGGATTAGCTGTGAACTGAGAGCAAGTTGTGGTTACTGTCCCTGGCCAGCTGGGAATTGCACATCTCCTATCATATTTATTGGTCACACATCCTCTGTCACTCCCCCTTCCTATTTACCCCATCGTCCAGCTGCTGTCTCTCATCTTTTAGATCTGTGGGACATGGAGATTCAATTAAGACAGTTGTAGCCATGTAGGAACCTTCAGCTGCCTCCTAATATACGTATTTGTAATAATATTTATATGCTCATTTCCATTCAAAGGCACTGTCAGACTTGACTTTGTGTGCTGATATACATAAGCGGAAAGTCAGAGATCTACCCAAGACTCAGCAGCACAAGAAAAATGTAGTTAAGGAACTGTAAAGTACAGATTCACACCATCGGCAGTGACGTAGCCTGGGATATTTTGGGCACATCTTGAGTGTCTGAAGATGAATGGATCAGCCAGCATATGTTTTAGAAAACCCTTTGAACCTTCATTAAAATATTCTAACAATGTTATACATCAAAATCAGACGTTATTCTTTTTCAGTAAGCAAATTCCTAGAGCAACTCAAGGAAAATACTCATTCAGCTTGTTACAAGAACTATAAATATGATAGAAAAGCATATTGCATATTGTTTCCCTTTACATCCAATTAATGACATGGGGGATGTTTTATGATTGTCTCCATTAGAGAAATTGATGATACAAGAGCAGTATATTCTTGATGTCTTCTTGTGAATATTTTTTCTCTGAAAATTTATTTTTAAAAGTCTGGTTTCCCTTAATAACAGTGGTAACCCATTTTACTGCTGGAAATTCCCTTTGTAAGTTTTCTATGCTCCTGTGAATTTTGTTTCTAGAAAACCACAATGTCTGTCTCTGCTTCCTTGCATGTTATGTCCTCACTGCACAGGTAATTCAGAACTTGTCTCAATGTCAGTTTATGATCTCTGTTCCATTTCTAAAGAAAAAAAAATCCTAGACTGGGGTTTGGAGATGCCTTGAACCTGGACAGTCTTAGCTGGCCTGAGGTATTCATCAGAGCTCTCCTCCTCTGAAGCAAAGGATCTTACAAAATCACAAGGCTGCTGATAGTCCTCCCCTCCATGTCTTCCCACAGTTGTTCCTGAAGGAGAGACTGGATTCTTCTGAAATGAACATGAGATGGGAAAAGAAACATAGCAGAGAATCTGGTGGAAATTCACCCCTCAACATAGTTATGAAGAAGTAGGGGCGACATGAGCTGTATTTCACTTCATCGACATACCACCAAAAGTTGGAAGACTTTTCCCCAAGGCAGACAGCCTTCTGGCATACCCAAATGTCCACAAGGCCAAGAGACGTAGACTGAACCTCTGAGGGCTGAGGAGCAAAACAGCTTCAGGGGAAGTATGCAATCAGGAGATGATAATAGGGGGGATACTCCACTGAGAGTTGGGAAAGAGCTGAGCAGGGATGATGCTGGGTCCAGGGCAATCCAGAGATTGGGGTTGAAATACCCAGAGGTATTTCTCTCTGGCTGTCTTCACTCCAAGATTTCACATCACCAATATAGCCCAAGGACAGATCATGCAAAACCCCCACCACTTCAAATGCCACCTCTTGCAATACATGCAAGAAACAAAGCAGGTGACCTTTCAATAGCCACTGAAGCACCTCAACCTGGATGTGTCTGAGCACTCAGGAGTCATGTGGGCATCTGTGGGAAGGAGCAGGCAGCAGAAAGCCTGATTTAGAAAAGAAGTGAAGAGATTAAGAAATACTTAGGTGCACTGGAATCTGAAGGAAGTGTACCTTGGAGGAAAAGCCAAGCATGCTTCTTCTACACTACTCAAGTGTAGAAGTCCCTCAGCCTAGACCCAGCTTGTGTAACCTGTTCATGATGCATCAGGATGTCTTTGAGCCCATACTAGAAGTAGACCTTATTCTTCCAAGCTCACTTCCAAGACTGTGTGGGCACAAGGAGGACAGTCAGCATTTGGCCATAAATGAACATATCCCAGAAGTTCAGCAGTGCAGGAGCAGCCAGAAGTTGTCTCTGTGACTGCTTTTTGCTGTGCCCCTAGAACAGCACACGTGTTGCTGGTCGTCTTCTTCTCCCACGCCATCCCTTCTCAGGAACTACCCATGTTGCTTCTGCAAGTTGCCTCCTATTTGCCCTCCTCCTGTCCCTTCCCCTCCCACCAGGAACCACTTTTCATTTCTTAGTGCCTTTGCAGCACTTTGCATTTGAGGGAGGCAGCCAGGCATGGGCTCGGTAGAACACGGATCTAATCCAGGTGTGAAAGGACTTGACTTTGTGGCAGCCTCCAATCCATGCTTGACCCTTTGGACACAGCTTTCCCTTTCTGCTTCTGGACCCACTGTATCCCTGCAACGTCCTCTCTCCATACTAGGAGAGGTGGAGGGGAAAGGGGAGGTGTTTTCTTCTCCCGGTCATGCTTTGGAAGACGTACTGTGCCGATGCACGGCATTCCCCTCCCCCTCTGCCACCTCTCCTCCAGGGTTACTCCTGGTGGCCACAATAAGAGGTTAGCCAGCCTATTTCAATTAGTGGCAAACCGTGTGGCGTGACTCCAGGGCCTCCATATGTTCATAAGTATATGCAACCGCACTTTCCTTGACGCATTCCTCATTCCAGGGAAAGGCCACATCTCCACAGCTTGCTGGCACAAGTCACACAGGCAACTGCAGAAGAGATGGGATAATGAATACACACTCACATATACACACACACACATACATAGGAAAACTTGGCACCCTCCCACCCTCTCCCGTGTTGACTGCCACATGGTCCCCATCAATTTTTGTCAGAGCCAGCAAGCCAGCCAAATGCTCACGGATGCTGACAAGGCAATTTCAACAGCTGAAGGGACTTCTCTGCTTTCCTCCTCCAACCCATAGGATTTTGGTGGGGTTTTTTTTTCCTTTAAAGTCATCTGCTCCTGGGAGACATTTCCCAGCCATGGCATTGCCAGCTTCCTGGCTGCTCCTTGGCTAGGGCGTCTGTCTCTGCAGCTGGGGGTCGGTAGGCTCCACTTTGTCCTGTGTGGGGATGAGATGGCGTCTGAAAGCAAAGCTCCTCATATAACGTGCCACCTCTGCTACCTCAAGCACCCCTGAAGGAGGTTGAAGGTCTCCCAAGCCAGTTGCTGCCATTTTCCAGTGTTGGCTGCAAGGGTGCAGATTCCATCTACTCCTCCTCTACCCTGAATACAATTGCTACTCACATTCCTCCACCCCACCGCTTTCACCAGCCATCCTCCCCCTTCCCTAAAGCTGTTTCCCACCCCTCATTCTCCTTTCTTCTCTCCACAGCTTGCTTTGTACCCACCCCTCTGTCCCTCCTTTGACACTGATCTTTCTATCATTTCTTGACTGCCAGTTCTTCTTTGCACTTTTGACACAGCACACGCTGCAATGGCCCCTAGGCTAAGCTGAAGGGCAGGAACTGTGCTCAAGAGAAAGGGGTACAGAAGTATTTGGGGGAGGAAAGAGAAAGCAGTGGTGGCAGGATGATGACTTTCAGTCTTACTGAAATCCTGGGCCTGCTGAAACCCTGGAAAAATCTCTCATGGTTGCTCACCCCAACCCTATCCTGGGTGAAGCTCAAGAACGTCAGTCTGGTGCCATATAGGTTGGTGTTTTCAGCCCCAGGAGAAGAGGCATTTTCATGTCCTGGGCCTGGAGGTTCCCACCCATCACCTGTGCAAATCCACCATATCTGACCCTTCTTCCCCCACTCAGTCCTACCCCAGGACAGGGAGGGGTCTGCGTTTGAAATGAGGTTCAACACAGAGAGAAATCCCCCAGTCAGGCACCACCCCCCAACCAGCTGTTTACAATACAGCTGTGGGGCTGCGTTTTGCAGGCAAGAACGTGCTGCTCGCTCAGATGCCCAGAAACATCTGTGCAGACAGTGAGACCGACAGGCACATGGTGGGATGGGAAGCGGGGGGAGAGCAGGACTGGGGGACTGGGGAAGGACTGAAGGGAACTGTTTCAAATGAGCAAGCAAAGTTTGGCAAGTCTTCACAACCAGGGTGCACAAGCAGGTCTGGCAGAACTATTCAGCTAGCACAGGGAGCACTCTTCTTCCTCCACCCCAGCCATTGTGTCTGTAATGGACAGGACAACTGAAACTTCTCCCACATTGACGAATGCCAGGTCATGTCATCCCTTGGCATGCAAACGAGGAAACCACATCACTTGAGCAGACCCATTTCGCAGAGCTGGAGGCAGCTGAGTCGAGGCGATGCTTCAGGAAATACGGAGTTCAGTGAGCAGCTCAGGCCTGGATGGGGTCATGGGTAGAGTCAAGGCAATTACGAGGAAGTGCTCTGACCACGAGCCCACACTGCCTGTCACTTCCATTGAGAGGCACATCTTCTGACATGTACAGGGATGTTGTTAGGAGAACGGACCCTGAAAGCCATCCAAAGCTGATGAACCTTTTCCAAACCACTAGCCTGGGCTCAAGATGCAGCATCATGGGATTTCCCTATACCTATATTATGGTGCTGCTCAATTATATGCATTATGGTATTTTTATCTCTCTCTCAGAAGCCTTGGGTGTTGATCACAAGTGATGACAGGAGAATGGGCAAGGATAACCATCAACTTGGAGCTTGACACTACAAGCTGTGAGAAGCAGGTTAGGCAGCCTGGCCTCACAGAGCAAAATATCGCCATTTCCAAGGAAGTGCAAAGTGTAAGATGAAATAAGGCACTAGGATGAGCTGAGGAACTAAGAACCCTTGCAACATTACATTTTGCTTCACTGCTCTGTCACATCTTAGCTTAGTAACCCATGCAATCTCACTGGGACTAAGGTGGGATGTAGAAACTTGGCCATGTCAGGGACAGGGGCTACAACTGGAAAAGGAGCTGGAGGACAAAAGCCATGAAGAATTTGTCAATGGACAGGTCTTAGGCAGCTTCCCTGTGCTCTCTGTTGGATTGCCCACTGCAGCTGTAGCTGTCCTATCAGGCCAAAGTCAGGTGTATCAACGGTGATTTGAGATGGATGAACAGCGCAGAAGAATCTGAAAGTTGCCTCCAAGAGTCCTGACAAGTCAGCATGGGAAGTACTGTTTCTTCTTGTAGCTAACGATGAGATCCATCCTAGAAGAAACTTCCCGCTCCTACCACAGTTCAGGACTTCCAGTCCCCTTCCTGAGCACAGATCCTGCACTGGAAATGAAATAGAGAGATCTCAGATTAATCTAGAGAGTCTTCCAAGGAAGACAAAATGGTGCCATGATGTGGAACCAGTCCCCCATATCCCACTCTTGAGATGCTCTGCTTCCACATTCCTGCCTACACATCTGGGAAGGTCAGAAAAATAACAGGAGAAATAAGAGAAAGTTACAGAGAAAGCACAGTTGTTTTCAGACTCTG
>NW_010563438.1:15533-21650 GCF_000687285.1 Phaethon lepturus | reverse complement strand
TGTAGGGAACACTGTCCCACGTTTCCAGCCGACCGATGATTTCAAGAGATCACTGCTGTCTCAATGCCTGGGGTGAACACTTTCTTCCCCATTGCTGCTCTGCAGGTAACAGCGGAGACACATGGTCCAAGAAAGCATGGATGTGAGAATTTTGCTTCCATTAGTCCAAATCTTTCACCAATCAGTCCTGAAACATCCACATCCTTCTGGATCACAGTTGACAGCAACAAATATTGTCTGCAGTGAAGGAGGCAAAAGAGAAGGAATAATTTGATTTGTCAGCTTTGCCAAACTGGTCTAAGGCTAATGGTCCACGTATCTGCCTCAGCTAGGGCTAAACCTCATCACCAGTTTGAAATCTCACTTGCTGGCCACCCCTGGGTGGCTGGAGCCAGCCAGAGAACGGGGGCATGCAGGCAGTTGGAAAGACCTCCAAGCAGATCTGGCTCAGGGGAAGATCTAGAGTTTCACTGTTGGTTGAACGAAAATGAGCTGATTTTGCCAGTTGTCAGGCAGCAATCACAGCAATCACAGCCCTGATGAATGACAGAATAAACCAAGTTCCTTCTGCAGCCAAATTCCATTGACACCTCCACAGAGTTGGCTTTCACCATCCATCACGACATCTGCTGAGGTCCACGGGAAGGGGAGAGGGTGTAGCTCTCCGTCCCACCCCGGGTTATTTTTACAGCTGGGAAAGGAGGTGGTGAACCTGGATGAGAGGGTTGGAGGCTTTTCCAAGGCAGCTCACAAAAGCCAGAGCTTAGAAGGTCCCAGATCCCCAGATCAGCAGCTCCAAATGTGTCACTGGCACTGAACGTAGAAGGGCCATGTGCCCCAAAAGGAATTTCCCTGGTTCTGCCAAAGCAGAATTTTTTCTCCACACAAATAAAATCTCCTAACCAAGTGTCTGTCTCCCCCACTGGTGTAGAAACCTGAAACAGATGCTCAGAGTTCTAAGCATCACCAACCCTCCCAGAGGACACACCCTCAGGGGGTACAGACAGGACAGTGGGACAAAAAGACCACCGATGACATGCAAACCTTTTACCTGTCCAGATACAAGACTTCTGGAAAATACCCAACCAAGCAAAGACCATGGAGCTGTGCTGATTTACATCAGATGAAGATGGGTCCCTTGAAAATCAGTTCCAGGTGAGCTCCATGGAGCTGCCCAGAAGTTGCTTGCTGGTTTCTCCCTCTCTCTCTCTCTGTTCCTTGTTGCCAAAACACGTTGAAGCTGAGGATTCACAGGCAACGCAGAATGGTTCCCTTGGGAGGAGCCGTTCCACACATGCCTTCCCAATAAGCTATCCCAGAAGAGTGGCAATGTTTAGAAACCAAATTGGTCATTGCTGGCAATTGTAGAAATGGACAAAAATAGCAGAAAAAAATTTTCACAATTTCCTGCACATTTTTTCTGATTGTTCCACAAGAAAATATTGGGCTATCCAAAAGAGAAGAATGGTTTCAGCAAGCAAAACAACAGTAATTATCTGCTTTGCTAGGTGTTTGCAAATACCATAAACTGTTATTCTTAGCCAAATGTCGTTCCTTTCCACAACCATCACCCCCTTCTCCCAGTTACTACCATCACTAATGGGAGGGGAAAGAGATTGTTGCCTTTTTTCCCAATGGATTTTAACCCCAAAACTTTCATTTCAGTTGGAAAGTGCTCGTCTCACCTCCTCTTTGCCCCACAAGATGAGTGACACCATCATATCTGTGGCACGAAATGCTTTGGCTTTGGTCACTTAAACATTCAGACAGTAGAAGAGAGCGTCTAACTAAATCCTCTCTGACAAACTGTCAGTGATGGGACAAGACCTCTAAGTTTATAACACTTCTCCAAGACAGCCAAGGTTCCTCGGTGCATCCCTCATCAAATTCTCAGTTTTTCTAATTGAGCTATCAAAGCCATATTGGAGGGGAGAATTATTTATATTTCTTTCTTTCTGAGTTGTAGACATTGCCAGTAGAGTCTTCAAAATAAGAAAAGAAAAACCCTCTGACTCGCTGCCCAGAAACTCAATCCCAAAAGCCTCCTCCCAACCTCTGTTTACAAAATTATAAGCTTTCTTTGTCCTAACCATTTTCCTGTTACAATAATATTCTTCATCTTCTATCTGACTTTTTTTTGGTGCATGGAAAATATGATTTCATTGTGAAAGGATTTCTTATGAATCAATACAGCAAAGGGAACACAGAGATGTTTGCAGTAAATCACCCTCGAAGCAGAGACATGTAGAAAATGAGTTACAAGAAAAAGTAGATAATCCCAAGCCATTTCCAGATGGAAGGAGGTTATATTTTCCATACACTGTATCTGGTTTTTGTGTCACAAAACACGCCGGTATTTATTTAAAGTATTTTTTTCTTGTACCGTAGGGTTATGATTACATGAAATGAGTTTCCAAAAATTACAAAAATTGGCCTGCTTTAGGTAACAAATGGAAGAACTGAGATACTGAGTTCAAACCAGCTAAGGCTCAGCCCCTTTTGAAGTTAAGGGCTGAGCCCAGCAGCAAAAGGCTGACTCCCATCCAGCAAGGTTCCCTCTGCCGCTGGGACGGTCACGACCAGTGCAGAGGTCTGATTTTCCAGCACTTTGCAGTTTCTTTCACCCACTTCTCCATAGCTGGCAGGGATGATGCTTGGAGGTAGGCTTGCTTCTCCCCTTCCATAAAGTGAACTCTGTCATCACCATCTCCTCGGAGAAGGCTTGGCAGGACTGAGCGCCTGGCGACTTGAGGAAACCGCTGGATCGCTGAGTTCTTGGAAGCACTGGACAGGGAGCAGCCTGTCTGAGCCACGCATCAAACTGGGTGTTAGGTACCAAGCCGTTCTCCTAAAGGAGAGACATCTGAAAGCCATTTAGAGAGCATCTGGACAGAATCAGGGCTGGCTGCTGCCCAGGGGATGGAGGCACATCCTCTAAGTGGTTGACTCCTGCGGTGACCCAAAACTTAGACAGGTAAATGAGAGAACTACATTCCCCTTCCAAAAACTCCCTGAGACCTGAAAACCTGGGGAAACATCATCCAATGGGCTCTTCATGGAACCATGGTTCATCGACATTGCGGGTGTGTAGCATCCTGCAAGGCAACCGAGAAATCCATGACTGTATGTAATAGATACAACCTCAGACATACAAGCAAACAAGTAACCTGTGAAGAAATAAAAGTAAAACCAGACTTCTCTAATCTGAGTCTAATTGTGGGCAGACAGTACAGGAAAGCCCCTGTGCAGACATTTGGGGGTCATGTTCTGGACAGGGAAGAGGGTCCCTGAATTTTAAAAACTGGTAAGCAAGATTGTTGCAGTGTCCACGTAAGCAAAGCAGTGTGGGTCTGGGCTACCTATGGCATGGCCAGTAGCCCATCTCCAACCAGCTTGCAAGGTGGCTGGGTCCTGGCCCAAGAAGCCACTTGCAATATTGCCTGTGTTCTGTGTTTTCTGCCTCAGCGTACTCTCACAGAGCAACGCAGCTCTGCTGGGCTTGTCTTCATGTGTTACTTGGGTTAAGCGCCAACAAGAAGAGCTGGGGTCACACAAGCCAGCCAGACAGGAGGGCTGCTGAAATGATGGTTTCAGAGGGAGTAGCTGATGTACCAAAGCTCCTGTCCTTCATTATCCAGTTAACGCAACGTTCACAACCAACCTATCACCTGCTGCTCACAGTTTTGCTGAACTGAAGAAGGACTCCCAATAAAACACACAGTTTAATTCCAACCTGCCTTCTCCAGGTACGCCAGGCCAGCCGGTTCCTTTGCTCTGTAGATGGACAGAACTGAGCAAGGCAGGAGCTGGATCTTCACTAAAGCCCCTGGTTGTTCCCCTGCTACAAATCCCTAACCCTAATTGCGCTGACAGAGGGTGGGACCCAGACCTGGGGGTTATAAGGGTTTCACACACAATGAAAGGTCCTGAGTTCCTGCAGGTCACTGAGCAATGGGGGAGCGCAACCAGTGCCGAGACCCCTCTCCCTGAGGCTGAGGGTGACTCTCTTCACCTTTCTGATGTCTGGGGCTGCCTCTGAGGCTGACAGAGCTCCGTGTGCACTGGCTGCCTGCTTGAATCTTTTTTTTTTTTCCAGGAAAAGCTGCCGCTCCAGCTATTCCAGCGCTCCCCTGTTCTTAAAGACCTGAATTTTTTCTAGCGTGCCAAATACATGGATCTATAAGAGGAGCAGCACCAAGCCTGGAAAGCTGGCCCAGGGCCGGGAGGAATGTCAATAAGAGAGGAAGTGTCTGTCACATAAATACACACACACAAGGCTCCATCAGCCAAGCTATTTGAAGTCATCTTTGGCCCGCTGCTCCCTTGTCCGGCTTTCAGCGGTCCCATCGGTGGAGACCGGCCGACCTCTAGTGGTGCGAGCCCACAGTGCGAGCAACGAGCCCCCGCTCGAGCCGGGAGGAAGCCTACATCCAGAGCAGAGCACCTTACCTGAGCACGGGTTTCTCCCCTGGGTAATGAAAGGTCTCACATGGCTGAAGAAACCAAAAAGGGAGGAAATGGGTGGGACAGCATCTGTGGGGCCAGACGGAAGCGGCCACAAGAGTTCAAATCACCAGTGTTGCCTTGGGACTTGCGTTACCAAACCCTTCAGCATCTCTACCTGAGATGTTCCCCAAGGGCTGGTGGCTCTGAGAGGATGCTTGGTCAAAATGAGGTTGAGGGAGATGGCAGAGATGGGATATCAGGATGCTGACCTTGGAAGAGGCCGGGTGGACTATGGATAGTGTCCCTGGGTTCATGCCCCAAGCTCTGCATAGTCATTTTTCTTTCCCTCATGCAGCAGTTTCTGAAGTGTCTAAAGAGGGGGGTTGTCCCTATTTTTCAGCAGTGTGAAGAGGAGGAAAGTCAGGAATGAGCACCAGAGCCCTGAGAAAGCCCACAGCCAAGCTCTTTCTCCTTGCTGGAAGGTACTTAGGATCTTCCTTTAAGTGAGGCTGAGGCTGGAGCTGGGGGCCCTTGGGGATGAAGGACAGCCTTCGCTTGCAACCCAGCAAGCCGAGGCAGATAGCAGCCTGCCTGAGCAAGGCTGAAGTTTCTCTCACGTGGAAGTGTGAGCTATAAAGACATGTGAAACCCTATCTCCAGTGCTATCCATATCAAAGGGTTCAAGGGTGGCTGCTTTAAAATAGGACCTTGGCACAGGTTCCTGCTTCTCCTCACGTCTTACTGAGTGGCACTCTGCCAAAATGTCAGCTTGGCTGCTCCACATGTCCCAGGCATCCCAGGCATGTCCTACAAACCTTTCCGGTGCTCCCAGGGAGATCGCTGACTCCACAAACAGCCTCTCCTCTCTCCTCTCAGCTGCAGAACAGGGTCCCAGTGGCCCCCAAGCACCATCTCTCCAGCTGAGAAGCAAGAGGAATGTCTTTCCCAGGGTGCCAGAAACAAGGCCTGAAGACATACATGAAAAGGTCTCTTGAAGACAGTGTTGGCCAGACCGTGCAGGGACCCTCTTTTTCCCTCTCCTCTGTGTGAGCATGAGGGATCTGTGGGCAACCAAGGGGAACAAGGCAAAGCTGCTGGGAATGAACTTGACTTTCTAGTATAAGTGGAAGAGGAGTTTTCAGCTGAGGTGATCATGGCCATACATGTCCAAAGACTGCGGAGCCAGAGGCAGGCAAAGCTGTGGCATTCTGGAAACCACTACATGCACATAAATCCTGGAGTCATCTCCCAGGTCATCCCAATACCACAGTAATACCCTAGAGGGACCACACAGAGTCCCCTCATGCTGTCCTGGGACACTGGCTCAATCCAAACTGTCTCAAAGGGAAAAGATTATATCCTGAGCCACCATACCCGTTTTCTCCCATCCCACCCAGACTTTCCTTCTGGTGTTGCCCTTCTCAGCCTAGTGCACTTGCTAAATCCCATCCCAGAGAGGGAGTCCACATGAAGAAAAGCCTTTGAAGATTGCCCCGCGGCTGGCGGGTGAACAATTCCCCCCTGCTCTCACAGCTGGAGCAACGGGCAAGGCTCAGCGAAGATACCCAGCAGCACTGGAAAAACTGAGATCTCGGTAAAGCCAAAGGCGTTTGCTAAGCGTCTCCTCCTATTAAGACAGATTGCTCTCACACAAGCCGCCCCACAGACGGC
>NW_010563438.1:15107-15462 GCF_000687285.1 Phaethon lepturus | reverse complement strand
TCTTCTCCCCGGCCCTCTTGAGCGGCTGCAGTGCGTCCCAGCGCAGCTCCGCTACACCGGGGCCGGGGTGGCTGCTGCACTCTGCTTTGATTCGGCGCAACCTCCCCGCCCCTCCCCTCCCACATGCTGTTTTCATTAGAGCCGGGCTCTTCTGGCCAAGGCGCTGTGCACAGTCACGAGAAGCTGTTCACTGGTGGCTTGTTTTATCCAGTTGTTGGAGGCTTAAAACAATGAGCTTGCAAATATTGTAATTCTCCCTGTGCTCGCTCTTTCTTCCTTTCTTCCTTTCCTCCTTCCTTCCTTCCTTCCTTCCTTCCTTTTTTCCTTCCTTCCTTCCTTCCTTTCCTCTTTTTTT
>NW_010563438.1:14391-15018 GCF_000687285.1 Phaethon lepturus | reverse complement strand
TTCCTTCCTTCCCTCCTTCCTTCCTTCCTTCCTTCCTTCCTTCCTTCCTTCCTTCCCTTTCCTCTTTTTTTTTTTTTCTTTGAGGAGAGATGGGGGAGTTCAATAGCAGATAGCGCTGGAGCTTCGGGCTAGGAGTGATGAGAGAACAGAGATCAGACAGGCATCTCTGTCCTGTTGTGAACACACACCCATGTGAGCGTACGTGTGCATATCTCACGCCTGCCCTCTCAGAGGACTGTCACTGTCTGGCACCATTACAAACTGCACATGTATGTTGTCCTGACTCAAGTAGGAAAGCTCAGAGCGGGACCCCTATTGTCACCATCAGAAAGCCACCACAAAGGACATGCCAAGGCCACACCACTGTCCCAGTGTCACCAGGACAGAGCCACATCCCTCTGTGCCTTCAGTCTGGCAGGCAGAGATGTGGAGAGGAGGAAGCCTGGAGTCCAAAAGGACAACTTCCATTTGGGGGCCAAACACTCTCTTCTCTACCATCGACTGGGAATTTTCTGCTGGGACCAGTTGCCATCAGGACATATTGATGCCCCCAGCCCCAGCTGACATGTGGGGAAGGCTTGGTTTTGACTGGAGATGAAGTGCATGCCTGTTGCTGCTGGGCACTGC
>NW_010563438.1:12250-14360 GCF_000687285.1 Phaethon lepturus | reverse complement strand
GCCTTGTGCGGCTGGGCACTGCCTGAGCCCGGTGTAGGGACGAGGGGGGCAAGCAATGGGACAGGGCAAATATGTGGTGGCAGCCAAGAGGTAGGAGGGTGTGAGTCCTCCTAAGACCATCAAGAGATGAAGAGGCAGTGGCCAGTTCCACCTGGGCTATCCCACCACATGGACACATGGGTACAGCCAGGTGGAGGCCATCAGTGTTGTAGTTTGAAGTAGACACAAGGCAGAGCATGAATGAGGTGAGAAATGAAGGACCACTGAGTATGTTAGAAGAAACCCCCTTGTCTGAGCTGAGGCAGAGAGGTTGTGAACACCCTTTCTCTAGCCTACATTGGTTCCTTTAGCCTGGCTCTATATAGACCTGTCCTGCATGCTGGAATGGTCTGGACTCTTACTTGTCACTACTTCATACCTGCCTGAAATCGCTGGCTCAAGGGGTATGCAAGGACATGGTGACCATCAACTAACCAGGGAGAAGACACCTGGCTAATGCTTCTTTTACTCACCTGAGCTTTTGCATTAGGCTGCTGCCTGGTTTGGTTTGGACTACACAGTCCTGTGGGATCCAAGGCTGCACGGTGCTGCTGTGAGGGTGGAAAGAGCCCCTGGCACCGCTGAGACCCACTGCACTCCGGTCCTGCAGCCACCGGTCAGGCTCCCAGCAACATACAAACCCATCTGCATCTGAGCTCGTCCGCCCGTCACAGAGCAGCGGGAGCACAACTCGGAGGTGCACTGCGGGAGAGGAGCCAAAGGCTGCAGGCAAGGAGACATCACCTCCTGCCCAGCCTGCTTTGTGCTTGCGTCAGTCCAAGGCCTCCATCACTTGGAGGCACATCCCTGTAGATGGAGCCAGAACCTCACGAGGCAGAAGGACAGCCCAGTCCTACCCATCGCCCTGCTCCGAGGGACAGACCAGACCTCCTACAGGGTGCTCTGCTCTGAAGAGGGACTAGTCCAGCCCCTCTCCTCACTGCCCTCAAACACCTCCAGGGTTTTGACTCCATTCCCTCTCCAGGTAAACCATTCCAGACTGTCACATTGTCCCTCTTTATTCAATATTTAACCCAAATCGTCTTCTGTTGCCTTTCTTGGCCATGGAGACTGGGTAACTCCTACACCACAGGCTGTGTGTTGATGCCCCTCTCCAACCCCCCTGGGATGATAATGAAGCCCCTAAAGCCGATTCTGCAATGGCTTTTCTCACCACCAGCCCTGTGATGGACTTCCCCAGGTCCTCTTGGGTTGGATGGTGGCACTCACACATTGTGTCCCCTACAGCTGCCTTGGTCCCCTCCCAGGGAAAGGCTGAGGGTCTGGCCCAGGGAATAGAGGGGCTGCTGGGGCAAGGGAAGCCGGTTGACCCCTCTCTTTTACCTCTAAAGCTCCTGGTTTGGTGCTGCTCACCCCCGGTCTGTGTGTCGATGGGAGCCGCAGGCACTTGGGCAAGGGGCCCTTGCCCCTCCGCTAATAGGTCAGAACGTCACCATCGCACGCAGCAGCCGAGCAGCTCAGGGGTGCCACAACTCAGCAGCGGCATCCCGGATCCCCCGGCGGGGTTTGCAGCCTGCGGGGAGGCACTGCCGCTCCCACGTCTGCAGCTCCTGAGCGAGCTCCTGCGCACCAGCCTCCCCAGAGAGGAGCACCCATCAAACCTTCTAGCACGCTGGGGTGACTTCAACACCCAGAGGCTGTTTTTCAGGTTCTGGTCCATCCTGCCCACAGCGCTGCAGAGCCTGAGCTGCTCTGGCAGCTGGGACGCGGGTGCTCGGCAGGCAGCGATGCGGCAGCGATCAGGCCCAGCTCCACGTGGACGAGTCCCTCCCTTGTGTGGCGAGGGGATGAGGACAGGTCCGTACCGGCAGGGAGGACATGGCCGGGGTGGTTTGACATCGGTGGTTGCAGCAGGACAGGGGACAGGGACACTGTTTGCCAAATGGGGTGCAGACGTGAGCTCAGCTCACCCCAGCCCCAGGGTGGCTTTTTCCCGCATCAGGTCAGCTCCACCCTGGGGAAGCCGGCTGGCTCCTGCCCATACACGAAGCTCGGAAAAGCCAGGTTGTGTCACACTTTCTGTCCCTTGGGGACACTTCTGAGGGGGACC
>NW_010563438.1:7797-12219 GCF_000687285.1 Phaethon lepturus | reverse complement strand
AAGAGTGAAAGTGAAAGAAGAGGAACCTGCTCCATCCCCACCACCACCATGACCCCAGTCTTGCTCCAGATCTGATCATTGTTTCTACCTTAGTCAACAGAAAATGGTGTTGGTGGGGGGACAGACTCACCTCCAGGGTTTCTCCCCAGGAGCACCCCTCCTCGCTGGGGATCTCCTCGGACTTTGAGGCATGGCTTTCCATCTAGCTTTTATCTGCCAACAGCACCCCATAACCCAATAACACCATGGGTCCAGGGGCCTGAGCTTTAAAATCTTTTTAAATAATTAATCCTTTTAAATAAAGGTTTCTGGGAGTCTCACCACATTTGCAGGTGGGTCAGCTAGGAATACTTGCCCTCAGTGAAGGCTTGGTGCCCCGACCCCAGCCCAGGGTCTCCTGACTGCTCTTCTGTCCGGCAGCGTGCCCACCCCTTCCTCCCAGAGCCGGAGGCAGAGAGGAGCGAGAAACTTCACCGGCTTCCACAGCCCTGTGAGAAACTCTCCTTGTGTGGCCCATAACTCCCAGAGCAGGAGCTGGAATCAGAAAAAAATGGCTGATTTGGGAACCTGAAGGCAAGGGAAGGGACGCAATAGGCACAGGGAGATGCGATGGGGGCAAGGTTTCCTGGCACGGAGCTGGTGGGACCTGCCTTTCCCACCAGCATGGAGCTGGTGGGACCAGCCTGGCCTGGAGACAGCAGCAAGCTGCAAAGAGGGAGACCTTGGAAAGCCTGCGCTGTGAGAGCCAGCGAGGGGAAGCGGGTAGCAGATAAGAACATGTCGAGGAAAAACACAAACCAGAAGCTCCTGAGGAATTTTGGAAAGGAAATGGGGAATTAACTGCAGAAAAGGGGCAGTGGGGGGGAAATGCATGGCGGTTTATGGCTGACAAAGAGTAGGCTGTCCATGCCACCTCACCAGACACTCCCTGCCTCTCCTTTCTGCCCGGGGGACACCAAGCAGCAGCTGGCCTGGCCTGGCAGGAGCACCAGGAATGGGCAAGTGGCTGGTGCTGGCTCCTGGGGTGAACGATTCCCGCAGGAACTGGGGAAGAAACAAAACAAAGAGCAGCTGGCAAGAAAATACTGTCCCCACGGTGTCAGCTTGGGAGGTCCCACCTTGCCGGTGGGTACACAGGGGACAGCCGAGGCCAAGGCTGGCAGACGCCAGGTACCTCCCGAGGTCCTGTGGTGCAGCCCGGCTCAGAGGGCATGTTGCTTGGGTGCCCGCCCACAGCCCCACAGCTATTTCTGGGGGGCCAGAAACCATTCCATCTTCTCCCCTTTCTTTTTTTACCCCTCTCGCCTTCATCTCCCAGCACCAAGCCCCACAGCGCGGGGTCCCCGCGCAAGCAGCCCCCTCAATCCGCCCCTCGCCCTGCAGCTATTTTAGAGAAAGGCAGGAGGTATTTTTAGTGCTGCCGGCTCCCGGGAGAAGCTCTGAGCCTCTGAGCCGCAGCAGCGCTGGCGCCAGAGAAACTGCCGCTGCTCTGGCTGATATTTCTTGTATAATTAAACTCAATCCATCCCGGGGGCCGGGTCTTGGCCACCAACTCAGCAAGGAGGAGAAGGAGCAGAGCCAGAGAGCCGGGGGCTGAGGGCTTTGACGGATGCTGGGAATTGCTCCGTGAATGCTGGAAAAGCCAGGCCTGAGACTTTGTGGAGAGTTTTTGCCAGGCACGGGGGAGCAGGATGG
The DNA here is from genome assembly GCF_000687285.1 of Phaethon lepturus. Lineage (NCBI taxonomy): Eukaryota > Metazoa > Chordata > Aves > Phaethontiformes > Phaethontidae > Phaethon > Phaethon lepturus. The sequence continues at coordinate 10,524 of NW_010563438.1, read as the reverse complement.
CTCCGAATGGGGCAGGGAGTGGGATTTAATGGGAGCAGACCTTGGCAAAGGCGAAAGACTCCGGACCAGCATCCTCCCACCCTGCTCCCCTGGGGGAGATTGACTTCAAGGGGGTGTCCAGGGCTGGGCAGACCTGTCCTAAAGGCAACCTGGGAGAAAGCAGCGGGATTTGAAGAGCACCCAGTGCCTGCAGGGCGAGCCGGAGGGATCCCTCCTGGTAAACAAAAGCCCAAGCGGGAGCTGGAGCCGTGTAGGAAGTTTGGGGGCTGTCTGGTTAGCGAGCATCTGGTGAACACAAGCTGCGGCTGGAGGCAGACAAGCAGCAGCACAACCCCTCCTTCTTCCCACGCCCACCGCCCGGCGTCTGTCCGGGGGCCCCCGTCTGCCATCGAGGAACGGGGGGAACGACAGCCCGGAGAAAACACAGCACCCGCCGGGTTTTAGGTTTGGTTTTTTTTTTTTTTCCCCCTGTGCAAAAAGAACAGAGCATTTATTCCTGCGCTCCCTTAAATTTCAAGATACATTTCCAGCAATCCAGACACCAAGCTGGCATTCCAAGCAACAGTATATTTTATATAACTGATTTTTTTAGTTTTTACCACTTTATAAAGCCATACAATGAACTGCAAAGAATCCGACATCTGTACAATGGGAAGACAACAGCGGAGTCACATTCACACATGGACATGGTGCGACCGAAGTCATCCTTACACGCGCAACAACATTATGGGCACAAAGATACAAAATATAACGTTTGGGGTTTTTTCCATCTATATAAATACACAGAAATGGGCGAGTCTAAAAGTTTGAAACTGTTCATTAACACTGATTAGCAAATAAATCTGTAACGTTCCCAAAGTAACAAAGACAACAACAACAGCAACAACAACAAAACAAAAAACCCACACATAACACAGCAGCACAGGATCCGCCAACAGAAACGTCGGGTTGCTTCCTTTTTTCCTTTTTTCCCCCCCCCCCTTTTTAAGGAAAAAAGAAAGAAAAAAAAAGAGTAACCCCAAACCAACCTCGTAATTTGCAAAACAAACGAACGAAATGAAACAAGCCCCTGCGGGCTCCTTTGCTGTCTGATCCTCCTGCCTGCTCCAACGGGAAGGGTTGCCTTTTGTTGATGCTGCTGTCTGGGGTTTTTGGGGCAACTGGTTTCTTTACCCGCCCGACCTGCTGGGTGGGGATTTACTTTGCGCTTCGGTTCAGGCGGTTGAACTCGCTGGAAAATCGATGCCCGGAGGCTGGGTTGGGTTTTTCTCCCTACCTGGTTTGTTTTCCATGTGTGGTTTGACCAGGGGCAGCCAGCGAATGTTGCATCCAGAGCAACCCCAAACTGTGCTCAATTCATCTGCTTAAACCCACGAGCCCCCCATCTCCACTGCCGATGGGGGGCTGGCAAAGACCGTCAGATGGGCGCAATCCCATCAGCAGATGATGACAGGGATCATCTCCCAAAACACCTCCCGGGGGGCAGAGCCGGAGGCAGCCCCATCGAATGGGAACCCCACGTTTTGCAGGTTGCAGGCGCTACCACTTGGGACAGGCACCAAACGACCCCCCGACCTGGGAGCTTTTCCCAACAGACAGCAACATCGACAGCAAAGGGGGGACGCGAGGAAGGGACTTCTCTGAAGAACAAACTGACACAAAAAGGGCACGTACAATAAATTTACACACACAAAAAAAATATATATATATATGGGGAAAAGTGCGTTTTTAAGGATATCTTTGGCAAGAATATATGCAGTTCTTTGTGCAGGAAGGAGGGATGTGTTTGTGTGTGTGTGTGTGTGAGAGAGAGAGAGATACCATCCAGCTGCTGACAATGGCAGTGTGATTACAACGAAACATATGCTGGGCTCAACTTGCGCAAGCTCGAATCTCAAATACCATGACTGCATTTAAAAACCAAAGGAAAAAAAACAGAGTCTTTTCTGTCCCTTTCGTAAGGAAAAAAGTATCAACATTAGGTCCCCGCCAGCCCTAGGACCTGGGCGATCCTCAACGCCGGCTGACGGTCTCTCCTGGGGACAGAAAGGGCAGTTACACCGAAAAATGTAGCTTTAAAAAGGAGATAAAAGAAAAAAAAAAAGTGCCTTTAAAGGGAACTGACAAACACCCGGCTACATCATTGGAAGGTGATTAGCTCTGTGTTAAAAAAATAATATAATCATCAGTTGATTTTGTTAGTGTTCGAGACTTGGATACGGACTAAATCTTCAGCTAGTGGGTTAGGGGGGAAGCCGTGAGCGGCTCCGGGGGCCACGGGAAAGCCGTGAGCGGCTCGGGGCCCGAAGCAGGCGTGATGCTATCGGCAGGTATCTGCTGGGGTCGGCTGCTGCGCGACATCTCTAGGGTGCTTAGATCGGCTTCGTTTGTACGGGGAGAAAAAGAGGAATGGGAGTTTCAAGCACCGGTTTCCAAGGCAGCAGATTAAAATAAAATTACATTATTATCATCTCTTTTCATAGCAGTGAGAAAACCAAGTCTGAAAAATAGAGGCTTTCAAAAATATATCTTTATATATCTATAAACACAGTGTTTTCTCTAATCGGTGAACGGCAGGGTGAGGAGATTACGGGTGAGATCGTCTCTCATCTTGCTTGAATTTCGCAGAAGGAGGGAATCGCTTTTTGGAAACATCAAAAACGAAAAGGTCTCCACATCCCTGCAGCCAGGGAGCCGGGGAGGGGGAAAGCCCCCCGGGAGCCGCTC
>NW_010563438.1:7427-7675 GCF_000687285.1 Phaethon lepturus | reverse complement strand
CAGTACAGGGGTACGGCCTCCGGCCGCGCCAGCCTCCTCCGGGCGTCCACGCCGCTCGCTCCCCCACGCACACACACACACACGCACACACACATGCACACCGGTCACACGCACGCCGCCCCGACACGGGGGGACACCCGTGCCTCTTCCCCCATCCATATTTTTCCTTGCTCTGGATTTTCTTTTAACGTGCAGGTGTTTCCCCGGGGCAGGGGAAGGGGGGGGGAAGTAACAGGGGGGCTTGGGAT
>NW_010563438.1:6754-7265 GCF_000687285.1 Phaethon lepturus | reverse complement strand
ATGGGGGAGATATGATGCACGGAAAGCAGTATGGCAAAAATAAATATTTTTGGAGTGTAAATTTAACCTTTTTTTCCTCCTTAAAATTTCGTTAGCTTACAGTATTTCATCAGTATAGCTCGTATATATATTATAGCTATCAAGGCAAAGGCGGTCCAAGGGAGGCGAGCTTTCCAGGGCGTCTGCAGTGCTATGTTTCTAATTTTTGCCCCCAATAAACTTTCTGGGCCACTTCGCACTGAAAACTTCTCCCAAAAGGCTCTCAGGGGGATTTTGCAGCAGAGGGCTCAGCGATGACCACTCCTCCCACCTAAAACCTGCACGTGTGACCGAAGCATCCTCTGCCCCCACCACGGCACCGTGGGGCTGGGACCTCCACCTGCTTCCCCCCAACCAGGGTCCCCACCCCACCGCAGCGGCACGGGGGCCCTTTGCCCCTCTCACCTCCCGGCTGGCCCGTCTCGCCTCCTGAAGTGAAGAGAAAAGCCAAAGGCACCGAAGCCACTGCAAA
>NW_010563438.1:6441-6718 GCF_000687285.1 Phaethon lepturus | reverse complement strand
TGTAAGTCAGCCGAGCCTTACAGCTTGGGGTCAGGGGGTTCTGAGGATGGACCTATATGGGAAACTGATACGAAAGAAAAGAAAAACCTACCTTTTTTTTTTTATTTTTTTTTCCCTTTTTTTTTTTTTTTTTTTCATTTTCTTCCCTCTTTTTCATTTTTTTAACGTGGCCTCCAAAATAAAAGGAGAAAAAAGCGCCTGAGTTACTTGTAGTCATTCGCCTTTTGTGCAACTTGAACGTCCATGCAATTTAAAAACCGCTTGCGCGTCTCCAAAG
>NW_010563438.1:0-6396 GCF_000687285.1 Phaethon lepturus | reverse complement strand
AACCCACCTGTGCCAGCATCCGCTATTATTATAATTATTATTATTATTACATTGTTTTTCTTTCCTTTCTGTTTGGTTGTTTTGTGTTAAGAGAACATGTGACAGGCCGCAGGAGAAAATTGCCAAAGAGGAGTAGTAATGGGAGGGAAAAGGGGAAGACGGGAGAGGATGGGACTTTCTGCATCCTCCTGGGACGTTCCTGGGGAGCGTCTGCCTTCCCAAGGCGCAGGCTGGCAGGAGCCCCCCACACCTCCCCGCGGGCTGGGGGGCACAAGCACCCCCAGGCAGGTGGGGAAATGCCGTGACCCCCCTCTCCAGGTGGACTCACAGCAGCTCACCTGCGACGGGCGCTGGGCTCTGGGTCCGCAGCAGAGGTCAGCCCACGGCCAAGCTCCCCCAGGACAGGAGGGCTCGGGACCAAGCTCCCCTGCACCCCCAGCAAGTCGCCAGGAGGCCGGCAGGTTTTGGGAGAAGCGTGGGAGGCGGCAAGGACCCTCTGCTGCAGCTGGGCAAGGGAAGGTTTCCGAGGGAATCTCCTCCGGTGTCCCGCAGACCCAGGCCACGTTATCTCCTATGGGTTGCTTCAAACATGCAGCAGATGTTCACCAATGGAGCTGCTGGGATGGAGCTTCTTCCATGGGTTTTGCCAGTTGTCTCTTTTTTTTTCCGGATGGAAAACACCAGTCATGGTCCCACGTTCAGTCCCAAGTGGATGTCACCGCTTGGGACTGTGATGCCAAAAGCTGGGAACACGCCTCTTACTGCCGCCTTCGCTTTGGTCACCTTCCCTGCGCTGGGACATGCATCCTGTCTGGCGTGATTTTGTGGCTCTCTTATGTAGGTGCGTGGTTTTGGTTCCTCTATGTGTGTGTTTGGCTTGTGTTGAGTTTTTAGGGGTTTCATTGGGGTTTTTTTTGTTGTTTGCTGTTTTCCTCCAAAATTCCAATCCTTTTCCCCCCCGATTCACTTCCCTCTCCCACAATGCACTTTCTCACACTCCTTCTCGGATCAGCTCCAAGTCCTTCTCCAAAATTCAAGAATCACCCGCAAGCGCCGGCTCATCTTTTCTGGCCAGAGCCGAGCATGACCCTGGAGACAAAGTTGACGATGGCTGCAGCCGGCTGGTCCGGGTCCAGCTCGGCAAAGAGGTGGCAGATGTTGTCTGTGGTGCTCCCTTGCTTCCTGGCCACGAAGCCGAAGAGCCTAGGTGGGGAGAAGGCGAGAGGCTCAGCAAGGTTTGCCAGCTGGTTTGCTCACCCAAGGAACACCACCAGCATGGTCTTGTCCACCTTCCCCTCTTTAACACCCACCTCGCACAACACAGAGGGAGACATCCCAAACCAGCCTGCATGAAGACCCATCCACTCTTCCCTTTGCTGCAGTTTCTTTGAAAGCCAGCACTACGTTTCCACCATCTATTGGCCAAACCCCCCTTGCTCTGATCATCCCTGTCACCCTTCCCTAGACCGTCCCCAAGAAGGGACCTTCCAGATGATCACGGCATTGCCTTTGTTTGGGTGATGACTCTGGAAACCACAGAGGTGTGATGAGCTGGCCATTGGGGTAGACCCTGTATGAGAGGAAGGCCTTGCGGGGACAGGAGGAGCTGAGTGAGACCATGCAGTTATTTTTGTCTGTCCCCTGATGAATAAAATGTCCTTTTTTTTTTTTTTAATTAGAACGTGCAAACTCAAGTTATAAATACAGGGGAACAGAATGTGAGACAGGCCCAGGCCATGGCATTTCTAATTGGAGAGGGGAAATATCCCAGCAGCTGGACATCCTAATAAAAACCCCTTTGCTAACACAATGGCTAAAATTAGTGGTAATTGGCCCCTGGAAATGGGCTCATCTGGCAGCTCTGCACTCCTGTGTGTCAGGACAGGAGGAAAGGGAAGAGCCAGCCGGTGGCTCACACGCCATCAGCATAACCCCCAGCTCTGCTCCATGAGCTGACTCCTGCTGACTGCACTGGGAGAGTTTCCAGTAAGGCCAGTTCAGCAAGGGCCATGCCTGCTCTGACCAGGAATTCAGGGCCGAAAGATGCTTCCTGAGTCCCCAGGACCATGGTCTCATGCTTGGGTGAAATGTTCCTGCAGTGAGGAGCTGAGCCCATCTCACGCTGCCCTGCAATGGGTATCTCCCAGCCAATGCTCAAACACAAGCAGTAGAACGCAAAGAGCAGCCAGCCCAACAGCGGCTGGGAGGCATCAGGCACAGAAAGTACTTACTTGGCTGGGCCACTGCCATCACTTTTAGTCCACCTGCAAGGAGAAGAGGAGGTGTGAGGGATGGTGCCTCCTGCACCCCACAGAGAGACAGGGCCATGATGGGGGCCACCACACCGATACTGGAGGGCCAGCCTGGCTTTGCACAGGCTTGGCTCTATGGAAAAAAAAACGGACGTGCCTCTCCCCCATCATTAAGACACTTAGAGGCACCAGGAAGTCACCAGAAGAAGCTGGTGTTGCTCCATGGTATTCAAGGGGACCCTCCACCCCTGCCCTCTGCAAGTAGCAAAGGGATGAAGCAAGCAAAGACCCTGCTCCAAGCAGCCCAGGAGCCTGGGGGAGGGAAAGGGGCAGGGGACATGTGCTCCCCCTAGGTTAGGGCACTCACTTTCGTTCCTGGGGGTCCAGGTCGCAGAAGGTGACAGTGTTGAGGGGGTAATGTCGTCGGAAGAACAATCTGAAACACAAGGCAGGGAGCGTCAGGGCGAGGGAGCCCCCACCTCTGCCCCATCACAGCCCAGCCCCACCAGCATGGAGGACACACCCATAGGTCTCCCCTAGGATGTTCCAGGAGTCAAGGACAAAGCCCAGCCCTGCCCATGACCAGGCTCATGCCAGCCCAGGGATGTCCTTCACCAACATGCTCCCTGGATCACAGCCCCACTGGCTTTGGGGACCTGGGGACATGGCCACAGGGGCTCTTACTTCCTCTGGTTGTCAGTTAAGGTGATGCCTTGTGCAGAGACTTTGAAGTGGACAATAGTAGCAGTGGGCACAGGGTCAGTCACCAGCGTCTCGGCAACAGCCTTCGCAATGGCCTGGGGGCCCGTCAGCGACTCCATCTCCACCGAATTGATGAAGAGGACGTTGCAGGCTGGAAAGGAAGACAGCAGGCATGGGGTCAGCCACTGCTCCTGGCATCACTCACCCCACGGCAGCCCCTCTCTACTCACCCGCACCCTGTTTGAGGAGGTCCGTGGCGGAGTTGGTGGCTGACAGGTTGTCTTTCTTTTCCTCCATGGGATCTAGAAGAGACGGAGTGTTATTGCTGCTCCCTGCTTGGAAACCTACCCTGTCCCGGGCAAGCTGTGGCGGCAGATGCACTCCCTTCTGGCCCCAGCTCTTACCTCGGTCAGGAATGACCAGCTTGCAGGGCAGGGCCAAGGGCATGATGGAGTGCTGGTACACCAGCGCCGAGAGGCAGCCTGGGGAGAGAGGGGAGATGGTCAGCGCAGGGATACGGGCCTCCCTGGTGTTGGGTCACTGTTGCTCCACGTGGATGGGAACACGCTTTTTGGTGGGTTTCTTCACTGTGGCCCTAATACCACCGGTGCCAGGCACTTCCTGCTGCTGATCCCACCGTGTCCGCGGAAGGCTCAGGGAGGGGGCAGAGATGCCAGGGACAGCTCAGGGACAAGGAATGGGGCAGAGGTCCTCGTGCAGCGCCTCGGAGAACACTAGCCATGGGATAACTGGAAGAAGGGGAACCCCTGCCCTCCACCCTGCCCAGCAGCATCATTTGTCCTACAAAGCAAAGTGCAAAGGAAGGTGCGTATATGCGCATTTGTGTGCACGGCTCCAGAGGCTCCAAATGCCCACAGGACTCGGTTATGTAGGTACAAGAGGCAGTAACAGAGGTGGGGGCTCTCACAGATAGTCTGCTTTGGTAGTCCAGCAAAGGCAAGGCTCTCCCAACCCAACACCGCATGTGGGAAGCACGCTGGGGGCACTTACCAAAATTGGGCTCGTTGGGGCATCCTTTTAGTTTCACACCCCGCGGGCTGGTTTCGATGAGGAAGTGCCTCACCAGCTCGTTGGTGATGTCTCCTGGGAAGAGACGGGATGTTCTCACATCAGAGCCACCCCACTCCTCCTCCCACTCTGCAGTCCCACATGGAAACCAGTGCCCCAGCTCAAGGGAGCAGTCCCTGCCACTCCGCACAGCCTCCTTGAATCCCTTTGCACAGAGTCAACCCCAAGCCAGGCTCTCCCATGGTGTTGGCGGCCCAGGGAGGCTGTGCCCATTTTGCCATGCCAAAGCCCAAGACGCAGATACCCCTGAGCCCTCCACAGCTCAGGGCAGAGAGTGTCTGGTGCTTCCCTGCGCTCTGGGAGAGGAGAGCTGGGAGGGAGGGATCCTGCCACATCAGCACATACCCAGGAGCATGACTGGCTCAGCAGACCCAGCTGCCTGCTTGCCCCAGCCAAACGATGGAAAGCATCTCCGTGTGGGATGGAGAAGGGCACACAATACCTTTCTTGTTCTGCTGCATAACCGTGGGAGGTGGAGAAGCTACTTTCATGGCAAGGCCGTAGGCTCCCCGGAAGGAGTGGCTGTCTCGGATGATGAAAGCCCCTGGCTCCCTGTCCTTCAGCAGCGCGATGGCTGCAGGAGAGAACAGCAGACCTCAGAGCTGGCCCAGTGAGAGCCAGTGAGCCCTCCAAAGCCAGAAGGTGTGCGTTGGGATGGGGCACCATGGCTCTGCGGCACCCCGGCTCTGCGGCCTCACAGCCAGGCACCACAACGTTACCACCCCCGCTGGCATGTCTGGATGGGGATCTCGAGTGGGTCTGCAGCCAGGCAGGGGCTCATCTCCCCCCCCTCCACCTCCACTGCCTTTGCATGGGAATTCCAGAGCATCCATTCCCACCCAGCCCAGCTCTGAGCAACCGAGCACTGGAGAGCAGGCAGGGACCAGGGGCCAAATGCTGGGTCCTTGGCCCTGAAGGCACCTTGCCCCCTCCTTGTTCTCCCCTCTCAATTTAGCCATGTCTCCAAGAGCCCTCTGAGCTCTCTCAACTCAAGATCTGGGTGCTTTGCGCCCCGAACTGCATAGATCCACTGCACACTGTGGGGACCAGTGTTCCTCAACCAAGGGGAAGGTCTGGGGAGCCCACATCATGCAAGTCTGCAGCTGAGCTGGGCTTCAACCCCGCCCTGCCATGGTCTGAGCATCCGCAATCCACCTTCACTCCTAATCAAACCCCTAAGGGAAACCCTCACTAATCCTTGTGATCCCAGATACACCCCAACTCCTGACAGTGGCTCACTTGACTGTATCCTTCGCCTTGTGCCATCTACCCACCCTGCTCCCTGGAGATCTCCGGTTTGTACCAGTACTTGGAAGTGTCCTGCACAAACTTGACGTTAGCACGAGTCTCGGGGCTGATGTCTGCAAGGAAGAAAAGAGGAAAAGACAAGGAAAAAAGTTAAAAGATGCTGTATCTAAAACTCCACAGAAGTTTTTTGGAAATCCAGCTAAAACATTAACACTTCCAACTCTTCTCAGCCCCATCCTCCACACCCAGGCAGGCTGGTCATCACCTGGAGTTTATGGGTCTGCTGGGCATCTAAAGCTAAACCCAGACACAAGGACCCTCGAAGGGTTGTGCGTGGGATGAGCCGCCTTGCCACACAGGCAGAGACAAAACGGGAATTCATCATTTAAAAGGGAGGAGACCACGTGAAATGAAAGCTATCTGAGGAAAGAGATATGTCTAGGAGGTGGTGGGGAGATCCCCTGACTTCAGAGGACCTTCACTGTTCTCTGATGTTCAAGATTTGGCTCAACCATCATAAAAATAAATTACTTCCCTTATTTTTGCTCTGTGCAGAGGAACTGGGCAGGTCGACCTACCCTTGGAAACAGAGCCCCAACCCTGCCTTGCTCAGTGCCCATCAGTGGTACGGCCCCAACGGGAGCCAGTCCTCCAGGCGTGAAGCCACCGTTTTTCTTGGGCAATGTTTCCAACCACCCGCTTTCCAAAAACAACCAAGCAAACAACCCGGGGGGGCTGAACAGCATCTCTGCTGGAGACGTGTTATCAGCCCTCTGCAATCTGGTCGCCTCCAGAGAGGCGGGGGGCTCGCTCCCCTCCCCAGCCCGCTTGCTAATTGTTACGGTTTTTAATCGCTTGCGCTTCCCGGCTGGGAAAGGTCCCCAGCCACGGCGAGTCGCGGGGCCGGGGCGGGCACCAGCGTGCCCACAAAGGGCTGCCCGCTCGGCAGAGAAACCTGCCCAGCAGCCAGGGCCACCACTGCCCCACGGCTTTATTCCCCTCGTCCTATCGGCCTGATCTTGGCGTCACCGAGGTGTCCCATAACGGCGTTCCAGGCGCGGCAGCACCCAGGGCACGGCACGCCATTTGAAACGAGGAGGCAGCA
>NW_010563437.1:5609-9223 GCF_000687285.1 Phaethon lepturus | reverse complement strand
CACGACCCCTAAATATTTTCCCTGGGATAAGCCCCCATGTCAGAGCCATGTCCCTTTCATGCCATTGCACATGGGCTGATATATAAGGCAGGGACTTACTGTATAACCCAGTGCCTGTGGGATTAAAAAAAATAAAAAAAAAAATATAGTCTCCATGGAAATGGAGGCCATATCTTTTGAAAACTGTATCAGAGCTCTCTATCCTCTCCCCTTTATCATTGTATTTTAACCTACCAGCTGCATATTTAAGAGCAGAGCTTGCAAGATGATCTTACCCTTTTTTATTATTTTCCCTCATGTGTTAAGGGAGGGAATACTGACAGGGACAAGTGACAGCTCGCTAATTATTCCCTTACTGCCACTGCTGTTCTTGTTTTGGACGTGTTGCTCATTTTCCTCTGCTCTTCGCACTGAATAATGCATGGGTCCCTATCAGTATTCATGCAGTACCTTCGGGAACTGCCAGCCTAACTAGCTGATAACTGATTCAGTTTGTAACCGGCGCCTTTGGGAGTTGCAAGGAAAAGTAGCCAAGAACAAATTTAACACTTCTTTCTCATTGCCTTAGAACATCAAGGAGAGGTACAGGAGGACTGCGCGTGAAATACATTTGTTGCCTGAAGCTGTTGGAGGTACATAACTAAAGTGCGTTTAACCCAGCGCCGTGCAGCCTGTGGGGTCAGCGGGCGATCCAGACGGGAGCACCCAGCGGGGAGAGGCCGCGGAATCAGCTATTCCGAGGCAGTTGTTCCCAGCAGATGCCCTCTCTCGCTTTTGCAGAGAGGTGCCAAGAAAAGCCACCCCAGAGCCATCTGTACCGCGGAGTCAGAAAGGGTGCAAGCCTGATGCGGGCGCTGGGGTGTGCCCCGAGTTCCCAGTTGCTGTCGGCGTGGTATGAGCGCATCAGAGCAGCAACCGCGCCGGGCGGGAGCCAGCCGGGAGCGGGACGGGGCGCAGCCTCTCCGGCACCCTGGGAAGTGCAAACTGCCGATGCCGGGGCACAGCGCTGACCCTGAGCCACGACTGCGAAGCAGAGCCCGGTCCCTTACAGCAAGGTCTGTACGGCTCCGAAGCAAGCTCCGGGAGCGCTCTCCCACCCCAGGGAGAGCATGAAGCAAACGAGGATGGGTGAAAGCAACTCCCTCTCTTCCACTCTTAAATATCATCGTGAGCGGGAAGAAAGGGAGAGTGAAGTTCGGCATTTTCACGTGTGCCCCATTTGTTAAAGGTGAAGAGTTATTCCACGTACTGCGTGAAATCCACGCTTCCTTGCCCCACAAGTGGGTTGGACTGGACTCACGCTACTGAGAGCTGCTCCGCGGGAAACAGGCTGTTCCCTCCACGGAAAGGATGAAAAACTGCACTGAGCAGTTGGCTGAATATTCTTGCTTGAGCTTTTCATCTGACATGTGTCAGATGGTGTGACCTCAACCACCCTCAATGGCGTGACCGTAACCACCATATTCACAGTTTCATTCCTCTCCAAGCGTATGTATATATATTTAAACTAGTGCCACGGAGGAAGATGTGCATTGGGTTTTGGGTTGCGTCAAAGTTGTCAGACGTGTCTTTTGAAAGAGCTGAAAGCAGATGGGGAAGATGACCTTGCAAGTGTCCATCATGCCTCATGCAATGGACAGAGGTTCAAGCAGGAAAATTTAAAAGGTCTTTTTGGAACTTGCACTAGGATTTATTTCATTAGTTCAAACTCGTGAAATAATGAAAAAATGAACTTTGTTGAGAAAGTTTAAAGGTTCCTCTTCCAAGTAAAGGCCATCCAGCTGAACGCTAGACAGTAAGTGAAGCTTTTTCCACAAGAGACAATATTCTTGAAATACGGCCAGATTTAAGAGCAACTTCATCAAGACGTAGCAGAAGTCAGAGCTGAGCTGTGTGCAGACTGGACTGGGACATGCACGTTCCCCACCGTCAGTCGAGTGCCAGCAGCCACAAGCGCTGTATTCAACGGGAGCCCCTTCCGACCCAGGGGTGGGCACGGGGTGTCCTGGGGAGAACGGGCTAGAGGGACACGGTGACCCAGCTTGGGAAGCTCTTGACTCAGACAAAGCTGCTGTGTTTAACTGATCCTTCTCCACCGTTCCCATTTCAGGCTTTCCTGCACTTCCTGGCAAGGCTGTACCACTCTCTTGCTCCCAGTACCACGAGGGAGACCAACTGGGCACACGGGAAAACCCCGCGCAACCTGCCCCATCAGCCCTTCCAGAAACGTGCAACCACGGTATTCACTGACAGCCAACAACCCGGGGGGAGACATCAACCTCGCTCTCCTCTTGGGTTCTGCAGAAGTTGACAGCAATGTGTATTTAGAGTCTGCTAAAACCCAAGGCTAATTGGACAAAATTAGTGACATCTTTTAAAAGGTAGGAAGAGAGCAGAATAATGCTGATCTCTTTATCATGCTGTCTATAATTACAACAAAAAATAGGATGTCAATGAGAAAATGAACTACGGAATTGAAAATCCCTTGGTAATGACTGCACTCCTATTCCTCGCCCCCAGTCTGCTGGAGAAGTTTGGCTTCAGCTGCAACATGCACATTGTTAACTTGGCAGTGTCACGCGGGCGCCTGTTTCAGTGAACAATTTTCCCCAACCGTAGTAAGCCTTGGAAAGACATTCACCAGCGTCTGTGGTGCCTCTGGGGAGACCCTTGGAAGAAAAGAAAAAAGCCTCAAGATACTGTGTGTCAGTCTTTCTCTCACTATAATTATCTTTATTGATTGGGGAATCATTTACATTTCCATATCTCTGAATTTCCTGTTAGTGCTACTGTTTAGATGTGTTCATGGATCAGATTTCAAGAGATTTCATCCCAGGGAAAAAAGCCTTGTTATGTATGAACTATATGCAAATCTCAAAAGAGGGGCAATGGGGCTTTATGGCAAGAAACACCACCAGGAATCACAGCATCAGCGGAAGAAGAGAAGCAGCAGGCTTGTCAAAGCCACTTTTCACAGCGTCCCCAACACACGCTAACGCACTGCACAGATTTCCTCCATTTAGTGGAGCCCAATATTTACTCAAAATAAAGAGCAGAAATGCGTGAGGACGCAAAGCCACCAAACCAGAAAGTCTTCTTTCCTGCAGGCTTGCAATATGTCCTGAGGGAATAGTTCCTCCTGTAGACACGTATACAGAAATATCTGCATCGCTCTGGTCTGGAGACAGTTGAGGATGGCTCCTCGGAATGTGCTCTCCCCTAAACGCTTGCTTCCTTCTGCTGGCAGAAAACCTGCTTATTTTCTTTCTGGTTACCCCCTGTTCCGCAGCCCCACATGTCTTCTGCTGCTTGCCGGTGTCAGAACGTAGCCAGCTGAGATGCCCCGTCGCCGTGCAGGATGCCTTCAGCCTGGGGTCATCTTTCAAGGGAAGCAGCGTTTGCCCGTCTGTTGGTGGAACCAGCTGGGTGTGGGGACAAAAAAAACCCGACCAAAATATGTTTTCATGACGAAAGGTATGCAATGATGCTGTCTGGAGTGAGATTTCAGGTGCGGCATTCACAGTAATTAGCTGGTAGCTTATCCCTGCAGGAATTAAAATTGCAGACTTGCACTGCTGCTCAGCGGTGCCCAGCTGCTGACAGCGGAGAGGGAA
>NW_010563437.1:0-5530 GCF_000687285.1 Phaethon lepturus | reverse complement strand
GGTCTTCTCCATCCCCACCCTGCGCACAGCAGGCCAGTGGCCGGACGCGGACACGCGCACCGCAGACGAGAACGCTGCGTCCCTGCGCTGACCAGGACCGTGCCAGGACCAGCCCTGCGGTCCGGGCTGCAGGCACCTCTGAACACGGCTGCTTGCCTCCCTCGAAGCAGCCCCTTACACACAGCCTGCTCAGTCTCACCCAGACGAGACACAGATTCCGCGCTCCAAAATGGATGTTTTTCACATTAAAGAGCTGCACAAACATTTTATTTCCCATTTGTGGCCCTTTTGCAAACAGCAGAGAATCCACCCTTTCCTTTTTTTAGAAGATTTGTGTCCAAGGGAGCTCCCAGGCTGACATAAAGCTGCCCATACTTTCAAGAGGCCTCTCTGGTAAGCTCTTATTTCTTGGATTCCTTCCCAAAATGAGGCAGTATCACTTATGGGAAGTGGCGAACAGGAGTGATATGAAGCACTGAGAAAACCTTCCCGTTTCAGCAGAGGCGCAAGTGTCACGTCTCTACAGAAATATCAATTATATTTCCTGTACAGCTAATGAGATAGCAGTTGGCAAACACTAGCAGGTAAACAGTCAAACACAGCCTAGCACATAGTTTGGGCTTTTTGAATTAATTTTTTCCTGTTATTAGAGTGTCCCTGAGCACTGCACCCACTGGCACGCCCAGATAAAGAGCCCATAATAATCAACGGAGTGAAGCGAAACGCATGAAGGAGCCCCTTCCTCCTCTGGTTCCCGGCTGAACAAGCCCACCGGCACCACCGCGCACCTCCAGGGCGAACACAACGGTCACCGTGGGGTGGGCTGCTGGAGCTTTGACCACCATCCCTCAAAGCCCTTTTAGCCATGCTTTGATTCCTTCGTTTTGACTTACGTCGTATGACTTCGTCCAGATAAACCGCCATTTCACCGGCTTAAAGCACCACATCCCGGGGACGGTCAAGACCTCGGCCCCTTCCCCACGTGCCCACGCCAGCCGTGAGCGCCGGCACCACGGCCCGTAGCCGGCAGAGGGGATATTTTATGTTGTGCTTTGCCTCTCGCCTCTAGCTGCGGGCTGCGAGAGACTCTATACGAATATATTCAGGCTAATTTTGAATGACTCCAGCATTCCGATGTCTTTATCCTGCAGGGGTTAAAGCTACACGGCTTTTTAGCTGCATTTCGCACAGTCTGGAAGGAAAGTGCGGTCCTCCTCGCAGCCAGCCTGCGGCTCTGGGCGCAGGGCTCCGGCTCTCGGGGGCTGCCGGCTTTGACACGGGGTCACAGTCCCCAGGGCACCCACAGCACCTCTCGGCCGTGGCACCAGAATTACCTGCAAGCAGGTACCTGCTTCACAGGTGGGGAAATGGAGGCACAGATCCTCTGGGATCGCCACCCCCTCTTAGAAAAGGCCTTTTCCCCCCACAGCGTGTGTGGGGTTTACCTCGTCAGAGCTTCCTTTGCTCCTTTTTACTGCTCCGTTCTTTTTGGTGGATAAGAGAGCATATCTGATTCAGCATTATTATTAATCCCATATGTAGCTTACGAAGGGAGGAAAATGCAGTAATTAAGTGCAGTCATAAGTTAAAAGAATTGAACGTGTGTTTCTTGCTTGCCTAATATCTGGCAAACACCTCGTGTTTACTCGGTCATCTGCCTCTGATTTGGCTGAATTGGGAGGTTTTTCGAACACATTGCGTGCTCCCTTTGTCCTGGCCATGGACCCTTCAGGTTTTGTGGGATGCCCTTTGTCTTCCAGAGTTTTCTGCAGTCAAAGAAGTCACTGCCAGAGCCAGCGCCCACCCATGCACATAGGCACACTTGTGCCTTCTCAAGTGCCACTGGCTTTCCCAAGCCAACACCACAATAAATAGATTTCAGACTCAAATCTGAAAAAACCACAAGCTTCTACACACAAACAAAAGCTAGCAGAAAGATTAAAAAGTCATCACAGGCTGCTGAGAAAGAGGTAGCTGGGTGGGGATGCTGGAGCAGGGTACAGCAGGAGAAAGACAAGGATCAATCGCTGCCACCAGGCACCGAAGGGAAAATCAGAAAAGGGCTTCCATGCTGCAAGGGAGAAGAATGAAGCCAAACAGTGGGAAAAGGTTACAAAAGTCCAGAATCACCAAAAAAAAAAAAGAGACTGAAGGGCAACAAGCTACAAAGAGACAGCAAGCCTGCCCAGGCAAGTACCTTCAGGAATGCGACGGCACTGGGGATGGTGCAGCCTGGCACGGTGCAGCAGCCAGCAGGGACACGACCCCCCAACCCAAAGACCACTACAGCCCAGCCACAGCCTGGCACCTTACTGGAGAGCCTGCAGCTGGCTTTTAAAGAGGGTTGCAGGGGCTCGGTCCTGCAATCCTGCTCCTCACAGGTGGAAACCAGGGCAGGTGAAGCATATGTAAGGGTGAGGGCATGAGCTGTTACAAGAAAGGAGGTTTGGGTAAGTTTTGTGGGGGCTGGCTTTGTGGCTTAAGGTAAAGTGCAAGTGTGTGGCTTTAGTTTAGGCTTTTTCTGAAACGCAAAAAGGGTTCTTGTGCTCTGCGCGGTGCTGGTGTGCAGTCCCGTTAGCAGGGGATGGCACGCAGCTTTATCTAAAGACTGAGGTTTCTGCTCGCTGCTCTTAGGAGCTCCTTTCCTGCAGCTGGTCTGTGAGACCATTTTGGAAAGGTCCTTCTAGACTGAGATTAAGGTAAGCCTTTGGGAAAAAAAGCATGAATCAATAGCAGTGTACTGGTAAGATGTGAGCAATAAGGAGAACATAGACTTCTACCTAGTCCTACTGCAGTGAGCTTTCAAGTGGTTCCTAGATCACGCTTAATCTTACTGAAATAAGGATGACTTATGAGCGCGCTCTGAGTTGTTTCTCTCCCTCAGGCACTGGAGAGTTTTAGAGTTTGCCCTTGCCGGGGTCAAGATCTGCTTCAAGGCACTTGACCAGGAGGATGTGGAATGAGGTGGAGTAAAAGCCGAGCGCTGGGGGCTGCCGGGCTTCCGCTACCGAGTCGGTTGGTTCCTGCCGGCTGGTGCAAGCGCTGGCCTTGCTCTGCAGGTGATGTTAGGGGAACATCCATTCTTTATAATCTGCTCGAATGTTTTAACTATTAAGAGCATCCTCTGAAATACAAAACGTTTGACTCGATGTCCCACGAAGCCCTCGGGAGCCCCTTCGTCCCTTCGCTTGCAGGGGCTGTGGTGTGCTCTGCCGTGCCCCCGGCTCGGTGCCGCACGGCGGTTCCCTCGGCCGCGTCGCTGGCAGCTCTGCTTTCCCACCCAGCCCTCCTGCCCCGCTTTTTCTTGCTATTCCCTCCATCCAGAGGATCATTTTTCAGACAGCCTCAGTGCTTTGCCCTGCAGTCAGACTATTTAGTCTGGTTTTGGTGACCCTGTCTGACTGTTCAAGAATAAGCTCTCAGGTTTCTCTTTTCTCTGCAATCACTACACTTTTTTTTTTAAAGCAAATACATACCTTTGAGCCTTAGCCTTTCAGAAGGACTTAAGGTGGTCCCATTCCTCTTCCTCTGCGCGAAGAGAAATGCTCAGAATAGCACTGGGATTTGCATTCCTTTGCAATTGTGCTGTGGGAGTGCGGGGTTACCTTCCCTTATTAGTCGCTGCGGAGTGGCCATTCGGAGCTAATATTTACCAAAAAAAAATCTAAAACCCTAGGAATACCCAGGCTCTAATACGCAGGCAGCGCTTATCTCTGAGCGCTAAAGCAAAGGCACCGCTAGAGTTTTCTTTGGAGAAGTGATGATATAATTTTTAGTTTGACTAATATGTGCTGAAAAAGCCCGTTGTGCTTTAAATGGTAATTCTAAAAGCTTTTAAAAATTCCCATAAGCTCTTTTCTTTGTGCTGCTCAGCCATTGTCCATAGCCCCCAGCAAGAGTTCACATTGTGCCTCTGCATTGTGAGCTCTGTGCGGAGTCAGCAGAACGGGCTCCTGCTCAGGATGGATGGCTGCGCCTGTTCACCAGTTAATTTTGGTTTAATTACTATACACAAGTTGAAGT
This sequence comes from Phaethon lepturus, assembly GCF_000687285.1. Lineage (NCBI taxonomy): Eukaryota > Metazoa > Chordata > Aves > Phaethontiformes > Phaethontidae > Phaethon > Phaethon lepturus. Next base: position 1,507 of record NW_010563437.1, on the reverse strand, counting down.
AGCTAATCGCTCATCATGGGCTTTACGTTTTAGATGTCGTTACTCCAGCTTCTAAAATACAACAGTCGCTAAATGTACAGAATGACTTTTTTTCCAAACATTGGGCTCTGTAAAGGGTTAAAAGTGTGAAATATCCTTCTTCATAAATAACAAGCAAAGAATATATTTTAAAAATGAAATGTAAGGGACTGATGCCATATCATATAAAATTTCTGGAGCTTCACACGCTGAGCAGTAAAAGTGCTGACTGTGACAAGCCGGGGAGGCCTTTGCATCGATCCGAAAATAAAAGTTAAGCAGCGCCTGGCGCTCGGCTGGGATAGCTGGATTCAGCCCGATTTATTGGGCCTGCCGCAAAACACGGTGACTGCTGGGTGCGGATCGTTCAGCTGCTGCGTGCTAATGAAGTCTGCGTTAATTAGCCACTGTGGATTGATTTTCACGATTTGTCTGTCTGGGCCCCTCAAACGAGTCTGGAGAAACTTGGTGCTTGACCTTCACTGCGTTCAATGAGAGCGGAGGCGCCTCGATCCCCGGGCTCCGGGGGGAAAACTCCCTTCCCGGGGCTCGTCGCGGCTCCGGGTGCCTTCCCGGGGGCAGCCCCGACCGCGGGGCTCTGCTCGCCCTCCTGCCTTTCCATGGCCGTGTCGAGGCTGGAGGGGTTTTTTATTTTGGTGATTCTTGCCGCGGCGGAGGGAGAACACGGCGCATTCCCAGCTCTGATAGCCGAGGCACGGCGGGGGAGGTGAGGGAGACCGAACGCCCCTCGCAAACCCGGCGTGTTTCTGCGGGGGACGCTGGTGGGAAAAATAGCAGCAAATTGATTTTTAAAAGGCATTTGGAGGGGTCTCTGCACCCCCTTCTACCCCACCGCCCAGAAGCTTTTCAAGTGGAACAGCCTGCAGCTATTACAATAAACACCTCAGCCACAACCTGTCTCTCATTTGCATATTAGCAGCCTTAATTTTGATGAAATATGCAAATGTATGCAAAATGAAATTCATCTCATAATGACACAAGGCGATTAAACAATTTTTATGCTTAAATATTCTGTTTAATGAAATCAAACAGACCCATGCGTGTGACAAATTTGCCTCAGCATGGAGAAATTAGTGGATATCAAAAAACTAACACAGAATCCCAAACACGGGACGTACTGCGCTGGGCATTGAAATCGCCTCTTCAGCGTGAAAATAATCAGTGTTTCTGATAACCAAATGAACTGGAAATTATATTACAGAGAACTGCTAAAATAATTTAGTGGCAAGGTACTTTGTTTCCTACTCTCCAAAGAAATCCCGTTCTCCGGCCATCTTTTATTTATGTTCCAGATGTTAAATTGAGTAAACACGCTTGCAGGGTTCTTTCTGGATGTTTTTGTGTTTGAAATAAGAAGATGATCATACAGCCTCGCTCAGCCGCAAGCAAAGCGTCCTTGGCGGATCTGGCACCGCCGGACGAATCCTGTGCCGGCGGTGCTGGTCGGGGCACCGCGGGGCCGTCCCTG
>NW_010563436.1:1338-2845 GCF_000687285.1 Phaethon lepturus | reverse complement strand
TATAAGTATAATTTTAAAAATATATTTATAAATTTAAAAATTAAAAATAAATGTTGCTTATAGTGAATGCATGGTGAAAGAGACACAAGCCTCTCAAAACACCAAATGATATTTCAAAGCTGCTGAGCATAATTCTGACCATCACCAAGTTCAAGAGTTTGAACAGTCTACAGATTGCTCCTTACAGCAGACCTCCGTGAGCATCAGGTAACTCCATCCCCAACAAGTACCACTAGAATTTGACTGCTGGGGCTGGGATGGAGGAGACAGACATGGAGAGGGTGTCCTGGAAATAAATTTATGTAGATGCTAAATAACAATATCAATCATGGAAAAGATTTCATCACTTTTAAAAATGTATCCATGATTAGCTCCCATTATATACAAAGGAAAAAAAAGTTTCTTGCTTGAGCTCTGTTCCACAGATCTCTTGGCAGGAAGATAAAGTTCTCCAACTAAAACAAGGAACAGAACTTGAGAACAACTAAATCTGAGCAGGACATCCCTATGTATTTCCACAACTGTGCCCTATTAAAGAGAAGACACAAAAAAAAAAGCAGTACATATACCAGCACACTTAACTGAAATGCTTAATATTGATCCTAAATAAATTTAGCTGTAATGCAACTACAGTGATCTAGAAAAAGAAAATAGTCAAATATGAGTGAAGCTGGGCCACAGAAGTTGTTTATGGTTCTTTTAACAGAATCTACACTGTGGAGCACATGCAGATTTTCCCAGAGTTCTTCTGTGCAGAAATAATTAAAAGGGTGAGGGACTAAGCAGCTTTTGTGACTATTTTTGGTAAGTATTATCCCTATTCATAAACAAACACCTATTGACTTAGATTAAAAGTATATGACACTAAGAAGAGAAAAAGCATTATATGCTTCATGCATTTATAGAACTTATTTGTTATCTAACTTGCTTGCATTTCAAGTCATAAATATCTAAAGACAAAAAAACACACAAAATGCAGTCAGAGCCAACGAAGGGCCTAAAACCTACAGCTTTGGACTGCAAGACCTAGTTTTCAGGCACAAAGCCTTAACAGTAGAATCCAGAAATTTATGTCAAGCTCTGAAGTGCCCAGGCAACACCTGCTTAAGGATATTTCAGAAGAGTGATAAAAAAACAATACCATTTCCTATTGACAAGGTCAGCTCAGAGTATTCACTGTCACTGGACTCAGGTATTAATGCTTGCTTTAAAAATAAAAAAAAAAACCCACACTTAAAATTCATCATCTAGAATCCTGCCCTGATAAGATACACTTATTTCATAAGAGATATTGGCTTGAATTCAGCAGAGATCACAACCTTGAAGTGTCAGCATCACCCATATAATACCCTAATGGCTACAGCAGATGCAAAGGAAATCAAATACCTGGATTTAGTGCCGCCTTTATCATAAAGAAGTTCAAACATACATCTCCATTTCCTAAGAGAGCCCTATGACTCTTACTTTAAGGACAGAGAGGTAAACTATATATCTTTCAAATTAAAGC
>NW_010563436.1:0-1321 GCF_000687285.1 Phaethon lepturus | reverse complement strand
GAATCATAATTCCAGAGGCCAGCCACAGCACACAAGAAGCCAGCAAACCACATGCCATACTAGACTGGTAGTGGTATTTTCTAAGCTGATCTTGTCAGTACATGTTTGGAGCAAAACACTACAACCCAAACCTGCTTCTCAAGAAGAGTCTGGGCAGGTGTACAGGAACCTAGGGAACACTGAGGTGAAGAAAGAAGACATGTAATGATCTAAGATGTACTCAAAGTTAGACAGCCATTGAATCTCTTGAAATGTAGTTTCAGACTTCAGTGTCTGAAGTCCATTTATGTATTTCAGTCCAGCTATGATTTGTTTCATGTAATTCTAACACATAGGATTGACATTCCTTCTGCACTACGGGGCAAGATAAGTACTTGTTCTGGAGGTCACAGGGCTTGCACTACCACATACACAATTACCTCTGAAGTGTAAGATAATAATGCCCAATATAGGAAGAAAACAGCTGAACTCAAATTTCAGAATGAATTTGCCTACACTAGTACTGGAGTAAATTTAAAGTAGCTCCAACCAGCATAGGTTGTGCTAAGCATTATTCATATTACCATCATCAATTAGTTAAACTGGTGCTACTACATTATTTCTTTAAGTCTGCGCTTACAGAGTCAGTTTTCATGGCTACCATTCAAGACCTTACAAGAAGCAACAAAAATCCATCTGAAACTTGTCTGTCATTTTGTGACATTTATGAGTAACTGCACTGGCAGACACTGAAACTATTGATGGGTGACAATAAGGAAAGGGCATAGCAGCTCAGGGTAGGGGAAAGTCCATATGCAACAGCCAGGAAGTCCGAACAGGGAACACATGGACAAAACAGAGTATTGCTGTGTTCCCTCCACCGCCATAGATGAAAGCTAGAAGGCATACAGCCAAAGACTCATGTGAAAAAATAAACCCTGAAGAAAGTACAATGACAGCACACTACTCACAAGAAGATAAACTTTTGCATATCCAAAACTTTTTCAAGGGTAGTCTTCCCAAAGGCTGGACCTGGCTGGAACACTGAACTACTTGCCCGTAAGAGCCTTAAGGTGTATCTTCAAGTCCATCCTGATATCAGATGGCTAGCACCCATCCGAAGTAATTTAGCAACAAAAAAATAAGGCTGCGACAGTGACAGTGCCTTACAACTCCTTTTCAAACATAATTCAGCACTATAAAAAAAAAAACACACACCACAGATTTGTCATCACTAGTGTTTGACCGACGAGGCACCTCAAGAAGAATTTAAAAGCAGATAAAAAGAGAACCCAGCACCCCAAACCGCCCGGTCGCCCGGGCCCAGGGGCGGCAGCAGCAG
>NW_010563435.1:992-1476 GCF_000687285.1 Phaethon lepturus | reverse complement strand
GCGGGACGAGCTGGTGGACTGGGAGAGCGGAGACCGGGACTACACCTACGGGCCCTAGGGCGGCCCTGGCCAAACCGACCCTCGGCCCAGGGGGGACCCCCCCCAGCCCCCCAATACACCCCCGTGCCTCCAGCCGTGACTCCAGTCTACTTGCTTGGACACTGCTGGGGGGCTCTGGGGGGCACTGGGGTAGTACTGGGGGAGCATAGAGGGTACTGGAATGTCCCTAGAGGTCACTGGGGTGGTACTGGGAAGCTCTGGGAGGCACTGGAATGTCCTTGGGAGGGCACTGTGGTGGTTCTGGGAGGGACTGGGATGCTCTGGGAAGTGCTGGGGTGTCTTTGAGGGGCCCTAGGGCAGTACTGGGAAGCACTGGGCTGTCTGTGGGGGGCAATGGGGTGGTACTGGGAAGCTCTGGGAGGCACTGGGCTCTCCCTGGGGGGCACTGGGACACTACTGGGAAGCTCTGGGAGGCACTGGGCCG
>NW_010563435.1:0-822 GCF_000687285.1 Phaethon lepturus | reverse complement strand
TGGGGCGGTACTGGGAAGCTCTGGGAGACACTGGGCTCTCCCTGGGGCACTGGGGAAGTACTGGGCTGTCCCTGAGGGGCACTGGGGCAGTACTGGGAAGCTCTGGGAGGCATTGGAGTGTCCTCAGCAGACACTGGGGAGGTACTGGGAAGCCTGGGGAGGCACTGGGCCACAGAGGGCATTCAGTATTTAGAAGCTCTGGGAGGCACTGGAATGTCCTTGGCAGGGGCACTGGGGCAGTACTGGGAGGCATTGGGAAGCACTGAGCTGCCCTTGGGGGGCACTGGGCTGCCTCTGAGGGGCACTAGGGCATTACTGGGAAGTTCTGGGGAGCTACTGGGAACCTCAGGAAGGCACTGGAATGCCCTCAGAGGACACTGGGAAGCTCTGGGAGGCACCAGAATGTCCTTGGGGAGGCACTGGGAAGCACTGGGCTGTCCTTGAGGAGCACTGGGCAGCACTGGGAAGCTTTGAGAGTCACTAGGCTGTTCTTGGAGGGTACTGGGTCAGTACTGGGAAGCTCTGGGGGGCACTGGGAAGTTCTGTGAGGCACTGGGATCTCCTTGGGGAGCACTGGGACAATAGTAGGAAGCTCTGGGCTGTCCTTGAGGGTCACTGGGGCAGTACTGGGAAGCACTGGGGGGTACTGGGCTGCCCCCGGGGGCGGCAGGAGGCTCTGCGGGTCACTGGCAGAGGCCGGGGGGCTCCGGGCTGGCAAGGGGCTCTGCCGGGACACCGGGCTGTCAGCGGGAGGGCCGGTTGTCGCCGGGATGTCACGGGCACACCAGTACGTCGCTGGGGACACTGGGCGGCACTGTGGGA
>NW_010563434.1:0-3598 GCF_000687285.1 Phaethon lepturus | reverse complement strand
GCGGCTGCCACGTCACGCAAGGATGCTGCGAGCGAAACTCCTGTGAACGCGTGTGCCCGTTTCTCCAGGGCGCTCGGGGAAAGGCCCTGGGAAGGAGGCAGATGGGAAGAGGTAACTCCGGGAGAGGAAAATCTCTGAAATGCAGTGTTAGTGCTGGTTCAGCTCCCGCCTTAGCACTGTTTCGTTTCGGTGTGTTTCTTAATTTGAATTGATTTGAGCTCATTGAAGGTTCCCCACAGGAGCTGCCGCAGGTGATTAGCGATATGCAGGTCGCCTGCGCTTGTGCTGCTGGTGCTTTATATTGTTTTACACCGGTGACTCACAGACACTGTTTATGATTAAGTACACTCACAGGGAAAATGTAATTGATTTGAATGGTTCCTGGCAATCAGCAACTGTCTGGTATTACATTATATTTCCCCCAGGTGAGTGGAATGCCTCTCTCTCCCATCAAAATTACTGTTGTCATTGTGTAACCAAAAAATAAAAAAAATCAAGCTTGGTGATGACATCTCATGGTCTGAATAGCTGCTGGCAGTTGTTGATGTGGTCGCTTCAGTGGGCTTAGCTGATTGCCGGGGCGGTGGAGGGAGGCTCAGGGGGGTCAGTCACCTTCCCCTGCTCGCCTGCCTGCATTTGCAGTCGCCCCGCTTGAGATTTGGCTCATCTTCCACCTGAGATTATCCCTGGGGAAAAACATTTGTCACGAAGCCATAGAAGTATCAGAGAGGGATGCTGTAGGATACGGTGCCAATAGTCCGGTGTCTTTACTGGTTAACACGAACTCATGCCTCTTCGGCGGTGCCTCCGGATTGACGTGTGTCCTGCACGTGCGACGTGTCCCATGTGCCGCAGGAGCAACGTGCAGTTCGGAATGGTTTTCAAACCGGTCTGTGATTCTGCATAGGGCCTGTAGCGATAGGACATGGGGTAGCGGTTTTAATCTAAAAGAAGACAGATTCAGACTAGATCTAAGGAAGACATTTTTCACACTGAGGGTGCTGAAACCTGGCCCGGGTTGCCCAGAGAGGTGGTGGATGCCCCATCCCTGGAGACATCCCAGATCAGGCTGGACGGGGCTCTGATCACCGGGATCGAGTCAAAGATGTCCCTGCTCATGGCAGGGGGTTGGACTAGATGGCCTTGAAAGGTCCCTTCCCACCCAAACCATGCTATGATTCTTTGAATCGTAGTCAGCAAAACAGGGACTTTCTGAAGGTTCCCGGAACAACTGGTAAATTACAGTTTGCTCTTATGTTGCCAGAGCGTCCGACACAGACCATTAAACCCTGTGTGAAATCCAAAAAGTTAAATTCTTTCTGGAGATTTAACAGATTTCCAGGTCTCAGATCCAAATTGTTATACTTGCAATAACAGCAATAAACTCTGAGACGTTTTTTAAAGCTTCTCAGACATGTTCTTCTCCAAGGTCTCTGCGCATTAAGGTATCGCAGCCCTTGCATTTGTCTTTACGATTACAGCTGCCACGGGGAACTGCTGCGCTTTGGGTGATCACCCATGGGTTGTACCGACACCAGATCTTCTGGAATTGTGGAATAGCGTTGGGATGAGTGTAAGATCGGAGCTTGGGGAGAACGGGACGATGGCTCCATTTGCCTGCCAGATGTTGCAACGCAGCAAACAGGAACCCTGAAAAAGCCGAGTGGGAGCAATGTGCCCGGCTCTCGGCTGCCCAGCGCTACCCAACGAACCAACAAAAATGTCAAATTGCTACTTAAGATTTATCCATTAGCCATTCTCAGCCTTTTCTGTGTATGTTGGTGAATACAATACATTAATGTGTTATAAAACATGTCCTAATTATATATAATTAAATGGATAAAATGATTTTTCTCCTCTGGCTCTGGATGTTGCCATGACAGGCAAACCAAGAGTGCGTCCTGTACAAAAAAAAATAAGGATGCTGTGTTGTATGCCTGGTTACTCAAGTGATTGCCATTTAACACCGTATTTCTGATTTAAAAATTAAACGTTAGCCAAAAGTAATATTGAAATACTATTACATCTGACAATTGCAGATGTCCATCCATGTTCTTTTCCAAAGCTTAAATTTTTATAGCGCTCTGGAAAAGGCCATTGTTCTGAAGTGTTACCAAATTAAGAGATCGATTTACTGTCTCGATGATGGTCCCTCCAGACAAAAGGATGACCAGGTGAAATGTTAATGCAGCCAGTATGGATGACAAATAGGAGACTAGTTTATGCAGGGAATTACACAGACCCAAACACTACCCTCGGTAAATGGTAAGCACTAATACTGCAGTCAAAGCCCTCAGCCCCTGGTCTTTCTTTTATTCTTTTCTGTAATTAGCTGAAATATTTAGTGAAGCTGTTAGCAGTTTTAGCAGGTCCTTGTACTTGTATAGTCCCACCGACATTTTGAACATCACAGCAGCTTCTTGTCCTCCAGGTTCCGTGAGCGAGGCCGGACGCGGCTTTGTGCACGGGAGCACAGCCAGCCGTTGGCCGGAGCAGAGACCGGCGAGCGGATCTTTACTTGCTGTTGTATCGCATCCCTCTGATTTGGGCAGGAGACCTAACCTGTCTGGTTTTCACCTTCCTTGTCATAAAATGGGCATAACAAGGTAATGGCACGAGGAGATGCTGCAGTGCATGCCGAGGTGCGGGGAGGAAAGGAGGGCTCTGGTGGAAGAGGCACCATCCCCGGCCCCGCCAGTGCCCCCAGTGCAAGCGCGGGCGGCCTGGCAGCGGCGAGTGACTCCTCCGAAACCCACGGAAAGCGCACGTGCCTCATCCCTCTGCTTGCGCGGAGCAGCCGTCAGCGCCGGGGAGACACCCCCGGTCCTCAGCCCGGGAGATGGGGCCGTGGGCTGGTCGCTCTGGAAGGGGTGCAGGATAAAGGATGTAGCAGCACCTGGATGTGTTTCACTCAGAGGTGGGAGAGGTATTAAAAAAAGCCTTTTAACTACCATCTGAGATGAGGTGCTGTCGGGTCTTTGACGTTTTGCAGACAGGGGAGAAGGTGGTGTGGAGCTGCGAAATTGCTGCTCGCGTCAGGCCGAGCGAGAGAGCACGGTACGGCTGTAAATGTGATTTATGAATCCTGGCTGCTCCTCTCCCACTCCGGCTATTAAACTGTCTCTCTCTCCCCGTTAATTGGGCTCTGTGACTGGGAGAGCTATAACACAGGTTTGCACTGTGACGAGCATGTCTCGGCTATTCTTGTTAAATGAAAAAAATGAAACAAACCTGAGAAACTTTCTTGTGAAGAAGAGCAGGGGTTCTGTGCAAGCGGTGGCTGAGCTGAGGGAGATGGAGTAGCAGGTTTTGGTCCAGCAGTGCCCGTTTCCTTTGCTGCCAAAGAGATCTGTGCCATTTCCCGGTGCGCAATAATGGCGAAGTCGCATCTACAGTGAGCTAGTTATCCCCCAGTTCTTGGGGTCTCTCCTTAGACCTTCAAAATCAGCACTGTGCTTTTTTAGCTGTAGCTGGTAATTGACTTTTCTCCGTTGTGAGCGGCTAAATTTAGCCTGTGCGCTTTGTGCCGCGCAGAGGTGGTAGAGAGAGCGGCTTTTAATAGCCCTGCCTGCGCCCGCGCGCTGCTCCTGCTCCCCCT
>NW_010563433.1:48074-54758 GCF_000687285.1 Phaethon lepturus | reverse complement strand
GGAAGGGACGCGGCGGAGGTGGGTTTCGGGTACCTATTTTTCCCGAGGCGAATGCTAGGCTGTGAGGGGACCGGCGCCTCCAGGAGCCCAGCTCGGCTTTGCGAGGGCCGGGCTGGCGTGTGTGTGTGGGAAGGATCTCCCGGGTGTTTCACATCGGGGGTGGTCTCTTGCTTCCTTCCGAAGTTTCCTCTTTACAGGTGTTGCTTAAACAGCCGTGAGGGTCGGAGGGGTAATACAGCAGGTATTCCCCCCAGCACCGCTGAAATCCGGTTGCATTTTGGGAACGAAATCCCCTTTACTCCTATGCAGCAGGCCTCGTGTATCCCTTGGAACCTGCTCTCAGCTCTCCGTGGCAGGCAAGGTACCTTCCCTGCTTCACAGAGGCTTGTCTCTGTGCACTGCTTCATGAAACAAAGACTAAAAACCACTATTTGTAGAGATGCTGAGGAATTTAACGAATTTACCAGTTGAAGTTTGTGATTAGTGGGAAATTTAGCTATCTCAAATCTTAAAACATTTTGCCTGGTTGCGTGCTGCAGTCTGCTTAGAGGTAAATCGTGTTCCAAGAAAGTGAAGCACAGAATGCTTCCTAGGACGGGATTTGGGTAGAGTTTTCTTTTTCGTAACTCTTGTGAGGCCCGAATGTATGTGATCGTTGTTGTTTCCTAAGATACGTGAGTAGATACTATGGTAGTTGAATGTTGGCCTCTTTCTTGCTAGAGAAATACGATATTTGTGATGGCCAGCGTTTTATTTGAAAGGTAAAAATGTATGTGTAAAATGAACGTGCAGGAGAGCCCAGAGGCTGGAATAAATCAGATTAAAAGGTTAACATCAGAGAACTGTTGGGTTGTTAAAATTGTTTGCCAAGTTTGGCTAAGCTTGTAATTCCGATATCTTGTTTTGAACTATTGTTGTCATGTTTACTTAATTTAGCATTTATATCTTATCTTTCTCAACTGGATACGTGGGGAATATGTTGGTGTTATAGACTGGATGCTTATTTAAACAGTAGGTTCAAAATAAGACTATCAGCAGTATACTGATGACAGCAGTTTGTTGGAGGAGATAATTTTGCTTGGTTTTGATGGATTGATAAATAATCGTTGTTTAAACTTGGTGAAGATTGGTAAGATCAAGTGGAAAAAAGTTGTAATGTTAAACATGATGTATCGAGAACTCTCTGAAATTCCATTGTTAATTTATTTTTAGAACCATTTTAAGGTAATTGGGATTTAGGCAGCTAGATATTCCCTTACAGGTAAAGCAGTGTCTTAAATCACGTGAACAATTTTTTTTTCTTTAGGGTATGGCTAATTTAGTGGGTCTGTATAATTTAAGATACAAACTTGCTATTTATGAAAAATAATTTTGGCTTTTTTAGTCAAACTTGTTAGGGAAATTACGCACCGCTATTGCTATATAATTAACTTCCAAAAATGCTGTTCAAATAACATTAGGTTTGGTTTTCCATTCAGAGAAGCAAGTACACTTTAAGTAAACATAACTATTTTGTGTATGTGTTTGGATATGAAGGCATATATGATGGTGCATTGTGTGTGCTACCTACATTCTCACTGTATGAGACTGCGCTATGAGGGAGGTACGCTTTCTTTTACAACTTCAAGTTGCGTTCTTTGCACTTCTTAAGTAATGATTAAAGGTAGCATACAAAATAATGTCAAGCTTTGTTTTTTAAAGCACTGCAGCAAAAATGAAAAGTGGTAGTAAAGAATGAGGTCATGCCCAAAATGTGTGAGCCAGAGACTGCCAGCAGTTTCCTTTTCTGCCCGCTGAGCATTTGGGATCGCCTCTTCACTGAAACTACTGAAACAGTGTTTTGAAAGAGGTCCAGGAAGCATAATCTAGTTTGTTTTAGAAATTTCTTGCTAAACTAAACATTTTTACACAGAACACATATTCCCCTTTGTCTTAGTTTACCCTAATGTTTACAAAATACTTATTTGGTATCAATTGTATGACAGGTCACTTAGTGACTTGACTAACAACTCTTAATGTATTATTTTGAAAAGAACATGTTGGAAGCTCCAATTTTCTTCAGAAGTAGCTACCAATTTATGGATGTCAGAAGGATGGAATTTAGCAATTCTGCAAACAGCCAGGCATATTCTTATTATAAGCACATTAGCCCCACTGTAAAGTGCTACGATATTAATCCACACCCCATACCAAGGTGCAGAGCTGGAGCTTTTTGTCTAGCAGTGACTCTTGTGTAGGCCCAGGGCTATGTCTTGTTAGAGCTCGTTGCAGAAGTCCAGGTCCTTAGGCCTTGTAACAGGTAGTCATTGGGCCTGCTTCTGTGGGCCTTGTAAGGGCCTCCTGACATCTTGTGGAACTAGAAACCTGTAGTTTGACAAACTTATTTTTTGGCCAAAGGGTCTGTATGTATGCATATATTTATATATATTTAACGCAAAACTTCGTCGCTATGCTCAAGTATGAGAAGCAGGCAGTGTTTTTGGACAGAAGCAGCAATATTTGTGTTTCTTTTTTTTTTCCCTCTTGCAGCATCTTTATTTCCAGCGTTTGATCTAAGTATGAAACACAATGAATTCCCTGATCTTGAAGTTATTTCCTGAGAAGTAGTAGTAGTTTCAAGGTATGATTTGATCCAGGAACTCAGTAAAACACAAATTCCTCTATGAAATGCCTAGGCTTTAAAGCAGTCTTTGCATTGCAAGACAGAATGTTATTCGCTCAGTCTAATTTCTTACTGAGTGCTCTGGGTATGTTAGCATCACTTAGTGTTTTCCCAGGCAGGGGTTTAATAGGAGTAAAGTCTGAGAAGTCTGGTCTGGTTTCTGAATTAATCTTCTACAACATAAACATTTTTAGTAGCCTTAAATAGAAAAGAAAAAAAAAAGCCATAATTGTTTAACTTTTAAGATCAGGGCACTTATTTACAGAAGACTTAAGAACAGATTCTCATGGCGTTAATTATGGGGGCTCATTTAAATGTACACACTTTCCATAGGAAAAAAGGCATGGAGGACATTACATACTTTTATGTTAACTTACAGCATTCTGTATCCCAAAATGAACCCTGATACCGACACACTGTACATTCCTTGGTTTCTTCAGATGCCAGTTCTTGTCAGTCTAGGAGGGATTATATTGAGTTTCATTTGTTCTTTAGTAATATTTACATTACTGTGCTGTCCAGGGGCCCCTGATTAGGATAGTTCTATTTTGCTAGGCATTGCACAGATATGCAGATAGTCTCAACCCTAAAGTAAGCCAGAAAATACAGAGAAGTAACATTAAACATGGATTTTTCTGTCTCAAGTCTTTTACATCACAGGTTTGCAGGTCACTGTGTCACACCTGAAGCCATGGTAATAGTTTGAGCTACCTGTAGAACTGTGCTGTCACTGGATGCTTGCACAGGCTTCACTGGAAAGTATGGAGTACATGATGCTCCGTGCTAAGTGTTTGTTGAGTGTAAGGTGGTGGTTTTGTGCTTGGGACTGCCACTTCTTAGCTTATAAGGATGGTCCCGAGTCAGTTGTGCTTGTAGTCCTGGCCGTGATGTGTCCCAGAGAGCCTGATGGGGCTTGGTTGCCTAAGAGGCTTCCCTTTGGGACTGCAGCTGGTGTTGATGTATGTTGACTTAAAACTCCATAGATGATTTTGGTTTGTTTTGTTGTTCTTGTTTGGTTTGGGTTTTATAAAAGTAAGAAAAAAATCACAACATGGAAAAATAGGTTTTATTGTACAGTGGCAGTCATGGGTTTGGGTAACTTTGGTAGGCCTAGGTTATTGCCAGTTCTTGGTTTCTGGGAACTACATTTGTTTTCTTCCAAGCGTTCTGCTTCACTTTCTTCAGTGATCACCTCTTTAGCCCAGATTTTTTTTTCCTGGCAGCTCTGAAACCTTGTAAAATCAGTTCACATTGGTGAGTAGAGGCTTCTAGGTATTATTCTACTACACAAGCTTACAAGCCATTTTTCTCATTACATTTTTCTCTTAAATCTGTAATAAAACACAAACCCAAAACAAAAAACCCACACAGTGTACTCAAGCATGAGAGATGGATGTCGACTAATAGTAGAGTTTTCTGTGAGTTATCACTGTCAGCTGGCCTATTTGAACTGCTCCAAATATGATCAGGTCCGCAAAACACTTGAGGTACTGGAGTGTTTCACTATTTGTATAGCTTCAGGATAGCCCTGAATTTAGATGCTGCAGATGCTTGACTCAACTCCTTGTCACGTAATTTTGGCATTTAGGAAGTACAAAGAGTAGACTTAGAGGTTGAGTGAGGCTATGTTTACCTTGAGGTAGGTAAAAAATTGAAGTATTCCAAAACATTGCAGCATTCGCTTTGCTCTTTGGGATCTGGAGAGGATTAATATTTTATGCTGTTAATATTCATGTGTTATTTTAGATATTGAGTATATGTTATAATAAGATTATTACAAATATTGCATAATTAACATCACTTGGTCTGCAAGAACCGCTGTCACTTGTTCAGTGGCTACCTGTAAGCTTCAGTATTGATTATTTGACTACCCCTAGTGTTTTATGCAGATCTAGTATTACCTTTGGCTGTTTGATGATTCCTCTTGTGCAAAACTGCAAAAGTTGTCTCTGTTAACTTAAATTCAGTAATTGTTTCATGTTTACTTTTGTCTTTGACCCCTTTTTAAGGGGATGAGCAGCCAGACTTAGAGGAAAATTAAAATAACTTTCCCTTTATTGCCAAATTGCAATTAGGATGGACTGTGGTGAAGTGCTACTCCAAATGAATCAGAGTAACCAGAGAAAAAAAAATGGGAGGAGGAACTTGTATCTTTTCTAATTGTGAACTTTCTAAATCCAAAATGAAGGTGACGCTAAGAGCAGTTTTAACTTGTTTGTAACTGTAAAGCAGCTGAAGGAAAAACTCTGTGACTTTAATAGCTAAAAGACTTCTATTTTTAGAAAGGTATTTCGGCTTTTGTTCTGTAAAGTGATTTTTGTTCATGTTATTTGATGTGATCAAAAATGATTTTGTCCTGAAACTTCCTGTTCAGGCTGCTGAAGACTGGTTCTTTCTCATTGCTCAAGCCGCTTGATCACTGATGCTGAAGATTAGTTACGTAAATCCCATTCTGCTGAGTTTTATTGTGAGTTATGGACTGTTGACATGTATTTACTGAGATCTTTGTATATAGGGAAGTCTTATGTGGGATAAGTACTTGTTACTGTGTCCTTAAAGCTTAAGAAAGCCATGGAAGCCAACATCCTTACATGAATTACCACATGTAATATTAAGGAAATTAGTCCCTTTGGTTATATAGTAGAGATGCTCAAATTTTATGCTGTAGATGCGCTCCACTCCCCTAATAAGGGGCATGCACAGACTCTACAGTTACATTCCCGCTTTTTTTTTTCCTGCTTAGTTATGTGAATAACTTCAATGAAATTCAAGAAAAACATGCCTTGCCCTTTTATTATTTATTTTTTTTAAAGATATTTGACTGGTGTAGAACTTGAAGTCATCTCTTTCCTTGTGTAGGAAAGCTTCCTGTTAGATTTTTTTTTTTTTTTTGGCCCCCATACCTTTTTGGTGCTGTATGGCTTTTCCTCTGTAAGGATAGTATTCAACTTACGGAAAGCTCAAGCAATTCCTGAGATGTGTCCAGGATGATGTGTTTTAGGCTATCCCGGCTGTTGTCAGTGTCAGTTCTTGGGAGAGACTAGCTGTTCTAGCTGCTCTTAAGTGCACAGGTGACGAGGAGCGTGATGGGGCTTTGTCAGTAAGAGGGTGTTCGGGCTAGAAATTTCGAGCTGCGGTTGAAGGGGCAGTACCTTGGAGAGCAGACAGTGGCCTTATTTCCCTCTGCCTGACTTGGAGGTGATGCCTTGGCTTTTGGAGGACCAACTTTTGTCTTGTGTGGAAGGGCTTGCATGGCTTCAGGGGGATTATGACATTCACCTTTTCTTTTAATATTGTACAATTCCTTTTTGCTTATTTTTCTTCCATGTGAAACAGATCTTTTCATTGCTAATACCGACTTTTCACTTTGTGGCTTTTAATTCCTTGCTACTTTGATTTCTCCACATCACTGCAGTTTGCTTCTGTCTTCCTGTGTTCAAGTAACATTGACTCAGAAAAGCAGACCTTGCTTCCTGGAATCATGTTCTGTGGACAAGTGATGAGCAGTCTGCAATTTGGTGTTTTAGAGATTGAAAGGGGAAAGCAGTGTTCGCTATGTGGTTCTTATTATTTCTTTTATTTTTTTCTTTGAGTATTTAGTTTTGCTAAATACTTGATCATATTCATACTCTGTCCTGCACCTCATTTTTGTTGCAATTCTTCTGTTAGCTTTCAAAGTTGCTATTTTTCTGTGCTTGCGATTTTTTTTTTCCATTTCTCAGTTTCCGTTCTGCTTACTCGTATGCTCTTTCTGTTCTTGCCTCTATCCGCCACCCTGCTTAATTCTTCAGTGTTGCTTTATGTATAATTCCGTGTCTTCATGCTATGCTGTTTCCTTTAACAGACTTCCATATACATTTTATTTTTTTCCTTTCCAGTATTCTCTTGATGACTGTGCAGGTCTCATTCAGAAAAGATGAGAAATCACAGTCAGAAGTTGCCTGTGGATGTTGGCAATGCGGCACTGGTGTCTTGGTGCTTCCAGCAAGTCCTACTGTAGGAAAGAGAGTTTCTTAGGGAAA
>NW_010563433.1:0-48043 GCF_000687285.1 Phaethon lepturus | reverse complement strand
ATTCTCTGTATAGAATGGCTTTTATGATGTATGTACTTTTTAATTTTTTTTTTTAATGTAGCTCATCTGTTTTACCAGCTCAGGTAGCTACTAAGGCTCAGCTATGTGTTTATAGTTGTCAGGATGCTGGGACAGCCTGAAAAATAATCTTACCATCTTCACGAGCGATTGGTTGTGATGACTACTCAATGCTGCTTATACTAAGCATGCTGCTTATACTAAGCATGCTGCAATCAAACATAGTTGTGGCCATTTAATTTCTGTTGTTTAAGCATACGTTGTGGTAATTTTTTTTTTCATTTTGTGTAGCAAATGGGCAGTTTCTAGAAACTAATCTGTGAAGAGGTAAGAAGCCATTCTTTTCACTTTCTTCCATTCCTTGTATCAGAATTGATTTGCAATCTCAATGCTAAACACGGACATATAACTGTGAGGATCTCTGCGGTTTTCTTGACACTTGGTTAAAATACCCAGCTTATGTGTAGTTTTACAGAGTTTACTTTTGGTGTTTTCCAGATCTGGCTTGTGTGGTGAAAGGTGAACTTCTTGAGGAAATTTGGTGCAAATACGTTTCAGCTATTTTCAGATAGCGTTAGAAGAGGAAATAATTGCCCTTTTTATCTATAAGTAATTGTATGTGTACACATAGAACTCCTCTGGGAGATTTAGTGCTGGAACAACTGGTTGAAGACGTTGAAACTTGTGAGAAAAAGTCCTTGTGGAAACAGTGCTTTTGGTGTTGACCTTTATTCAGCTAATGTGTAGAAGTTCTGTAAATAAGACTTCAAAAAACACATGGCAATTGAGGCATGATTTCTAGATCAGCATCCATGCAGATCATTGGGTTCCTGTCTGGGAAGCGAGTGGCAAAGCTTTTTTTGCATCTTTTCACACTAGATTGATGAAGCCACCATTTTATTAATTGACTTCACTTGAGAGGTTTTTAATCTATGTAATGGTGTACAAAACCAGGGAGAAGTTGAGGATGAAAACTAGAGCAAAGCAGGGCACTGTGGTCTTAAATATGTTAGCCCAAAGGCTAACAATATACACTGCTCTTAAGTAGTGTATACATTCCTTAGTAGCTGAGCATGTGCTGCTTCCATACCTGCTCTGCTAATGAGCAGGCAAGGATGATTTCTTGTAGTTGCTTTTTAGCAGCTTCATGAAGAGTAACTGAAGCACTGGAGCTTGCAAAATTTTGGTGACTTTGTTTTTCTTGCTTCTTCTAGCTATAGAAATGCATCACTTCTAATTTCTCATTTTGCATGAAACTAGTGCCCTAAAAACATGAAGTATTTCTCTACACTTACAAGAGTAGAAGTCCTGCTTTTTAAGCTGCAAGTGGATTTTTCCTGAGAAGGCAGACTGTTAGCCTCTTACCTCTTCCTCTGTAAGAAATCATGGGTACAAGAAGTGTATAAATTGGTGTTAGTGTGTGTGCTTTATGCTGTGTTGTGCAACATTCATTGTCTTTTATCTCTCTCCTGTGCTTCTCAACTTATTTTGGGGGGATTAGATAATTTTTAATGAGAGCTTAATTTCATCTTCAGGAAGTGATCAGTTGCCAGTTCATTATTTGTGACACTTAACTATTAAATTCTTCCTAATTTAAGTTACAACACAAACCCCTTTGTTTTCACCGCTAGTGAAATTATTTAAGTGTATGTGTGCAAACGGAAAAACTAGTATTTTTTGGAGTTGTATTCTGCTGGTAGTCTCTGCATTTTGCAAATCTAGTGATCATTTTTCATTCTGGGCATCAACAAAACTGACGATGCTTTCACTTCTACACTATTTCTGCTTATAGAAACTTGAACAGTGCTGGAAATAGATAATGGCATGTTTTCAAGGGAGGACAACTCCAGAGAAGCTGAAGAAGGGCCAGAATATCAAAATCGACTGGGGAATTTGGGAAATGGTCTGTCTGTAAGTGTACATAGTACAGCTTATGCCACCCTTCTCAGTCGCCTGGTGTTTTCGGACAGGAGAGGTATCGTGGAATTACATTCCAGGCTGGCAGTCACTGTTCAATACAAGAGTCTGAACAACTTCATTTTTCCTTCTTGGAACTAGTATAGGAAAACACTGGGGAGTGTGAACTCAAAAGCTTGGGAAGAGTAAGTTCTTTTTCTTGGTTTAAGGATGGTTCAATGCAGTAAATTCTTTTGCTGCATTGGCCACTCTCTGACTTCTTCCACAGTTAAGTAAACTAGCAATAGCGTATTTTTATGGTTGAAGTAGTTTTTTGTTTTGGTTTTTTTTTTCCTTCATCTTCAAAATTAAACTTTTACCACGAAGTATTTCAAGCCATAAATCTCAATGCTTTATCTGCTCATGTAATATTTAAAGTAGATGCAGTCTGATCAAGTTGTTCAGATTTGAGATGGGTTGTCATCACTATCTTGGAAACTCACTAAGTCTTAAGAACAGGGCCAGTCTGAATCTTTCCCAAGTGAGTTGGCTTTGTGCATTGTGTTTAGCCATAGTTGGAGACATTGACCCATGTGCACTTGCTGATATGTGACTTGCAAGATAGTAGTTTATATCAAAATGACATCTGTAAATATGTTTTCTGATTGTGGAGGGGGTGCTTGTCATGATATTTATCTGCAGTCTTGGAGATGCTTGCATAGACCATAGACATTGCCTTCAGCCATCTCTTATTTCTTCCCGTCTACTAGCTTTCAGAAGAAAACTTATATGATTATGCTTTAGCCAATAAATTACTGGCTACACCATGTGTTTCCGTGAATTATTAAATACACAATATCTAGCAAAAGTGAGTGCAAAATTTGAGCATATGCTTGAAAGTTCTGAGAGTATGCAACTTCGCTGCTTGCCTATCCTTTTTCAATATTTTATTCTTTTTGTGAAGGAGGGTTGCTTGCATCTGTGTTGATGAAAACAAGTAGTGCCTTGGAGTTCAGGTGGTCAGCAAGCTTTTCTTGGGCTTTCAGTGAACTGCTTGAAGCTCCATTTAGTATAATGACCCTTGCCCATTTATCGATCTTACCTCCTTGTTTACACAGGCTTAAATATACTTTGTAAGAAATAAATTAATTATACTAGCCTCTCACAGATTTTTGTCCCTAAAACCTGGCACAGAGTCATTAGGTGCTTTTGTTATAAATCTGCTGGTAATCTGTTGCTTCTTACTGGCTGTGGTGGCTCGGTTGTGGGCTCTGGCCTTTTCTTTCTGGTTGTGGGGGAGAAGCTGTTGTTGTTTTCTGTAACTGATTCATAGTGTGCCAAGTAGTACAGCTGAACTAATTTGCAAGGTTCTCTCTTGAAAATAGAATGCTTCCTGGAGTACGTATTTTAATTTTTGCGTTCCTTGCTACTTTTAATTAAGACTGATAGAAAACCTCTTTAGCTTTTGGAACCTTGTTCATGCAATTAAATCTTTATTCTACTTAGAAAATAGTTTGGTAAACTTTGGGTTCTGTGTTTTCACCTTAAGTATTTTTTAAAAGTTCAGAATTATTTATTTATTTAAAGAATTATTGGATTATTTAAAGAAAAATAATTCAAAGCCAGAATCATTCAAGTAGTGATCTATTATTTTCAAAGTTAATATGTTATTAAAAGGAAAGAATGCAAGTACTCCATTTTAAACTGAAGGTTAAGCAATCCTTTATCAGAACAGTAGTTTCAGCATTGACAGCGTCAGCTCTAGCTTTGAAATTTACTTTGGGGTAATTAGCAATAGGAAATTCAGATTTTGTGCAGTACTTGTCCAATCCTGTGTTGATTCCGTAAGAAACTTGTAGTGGCCCTTGTCAAACTATTATGATGGGCAGCCTGACTCTGCATCTAGTAGATGTTTTGGTGATGTCAAGTGGACTTGATTGTGTGGAAATACTACTTAAATTGAGCTAATTTTTTTTTTTAATTAGAAGAGGAACTATAACAACTTTATATTAAAGATCAAAGTGCAGTCTTCCCAAAATTGTAATGTCTTATCTTTGAGTCAAAGACAATTTTCAATACGGAGTTAAAATAGGACTCTGAAATAAGACTACTACTATGGTTTTTTTAACTCCAGTGAGTGGCATAAAAGCTTTGAAATGGCTTTATAGGTTTTTTCCTTAGTAAGTGTAACATTGCCTTTCCCTGGAGAGGGAGGGCTGCAATATCTTTATTGCTGAAAATCCCAAGATAATAGAAGCATTAAGACATACAGTACAAAGATACCATAGATCTTTTCATAGATGCCTTCCATCTGACATGACTAACATTGAACCAGAGCTGATAAACCCTGCTGGGCTCAGGCTCCCCATGCTGTACCGCCAGGCTGCTGCTCTGCTCACTCAGACTTCCATGGAAATGCAACAGCCTGGAGATCACACTGGTCTTGAGCAGATTTTGCGCGTTCCTGCTGTGCAGTGCTGGGGTCAGAGAGCCCTTTCAGAAGCTGTTGAAAAGGGCAGTGCTGAGACTCCTGGTATTTTTGGGTAGCAAAGCCAGAGCAATGAGCAGGTTGGCCCATTTTTGTAGCCATTCATAGCCACATCATCCATAAGCTGATCTTAGATCGCTTTGTACCAGTGTTTGATCACAAAAGCCATACCTGCGTTACAGAGTATTTAACTGATATAAGCTCATTCTGCTTGTTAAATTTTTCATGGTAGTCTTACACTTTTCTGTATCCATGCCACTCTGTGCTGGATGTGATACTGCTTGCTTCTCCCACCTTTGGCATAACCTGACCTGAAGCATGTATTTCACACTCCTGTTTAGGCCAGATCAAATTTCTACTGCTAGAAAGTACTGCATGGATTCAGTATTTCTGAACTTTGAACTGTGGCTGACTGTGGTAACAGTGTGGGCTCATGCAGAGTAGTAACTTAGGCTTTGCTTTGTCTGAAAGCTGCAGTCCTGCTTCTGGATCTGAGCTGGCTAATGAAGCGGTATAGTTGTGTTTATTTAGATTATAATTCATCTGGCTATTTCTGGGTAAATTGTCATCTGATAATTGCGATTTGACTGCATTTAAAATAGTTTCATGTGGAACTGTTCTCCTTGGAAGCAGTTGCTGTGGCATGTTCTCTTCAGGATGTAAGATGTGCTTAGGGATTTTGGATTTTGGCTTAGGCAGATGTCTGTGGCCATTCTAAAGGGGGCATTTTAACCCAAAGCGGTCATGACTTAGCATGCTGAAAACTTTAGGAAGGCATCAGTTTTGAAAGATGACAGTTTTAAGCTTCATACAGCTTTTCAGAGTCAGCTTCTGCTGTTTTGGTCCAGACTGCCTTAGCACATTACAGTAAAAGGAAAATAGGTGTTTGCTGAAGAAGACGAGGGACATAGGATGGAAAAAGACATATATGCTAGGTGAAGGGAATGAGATTCAAAGAGAGAGAACTTGGTGGTGTTTGCGGGGAAACAGGGAGATAACATAAAGATAGCAGTGACATAAGGTCAGCTGATTTGCCCTGTTCTGGTGAAGTTATATCTTACAAGCGCTGTCTATCTGAACATACCAAGGCTTGTGCTACTCCAGTGTAACTATGCATTGGAATACTGAATTAAAACTCTTCAGGCCTTTCTGATCTTGTGGTGGCTATGCAGGTGCTGAATAACCCCCAGATGACTGATTTTTGGGGATAGTTGGGGGATCATTGTAACTGCTTTTTCCTTACTCTTTTGAGTAGCTTCTCTATTTCCATTGTAAGAAGATGGTGTTGTTTAGACTTGCAAACCTTTGTCAGATTTGTTGAAATTCCTTTTATGTTCAAAAGATTAAGTGTCTGACAGAGGCCAGTAACTTGATCACAGGTTGTTTTTCTAAGGAAATGAGACTTTAAAAGGGTTACTAATTCCTGTCTTTAAGCTATTATATTGTCTCTGTAATATTTGCTCTGTAGCCTCTGTATACTTTGCAATGAAAAATTTGCAGCAAAGAAATAAATTTATGAAGTTGGAGCATTTATAAATATAAGAAATTTAGAGTTCAATTTAGACTTAAAATTAATTCAGGTGTGTTACGAGGGGGAAGTGGGTATAGTTATTAGTAACGCTGTGCTGTAGTGGTATGATGAGGGTGGGCATTGACTACTCGGTATCATAAAGATATTGTAAAGGCACTCGGAAGCATCTTAATGATATGATTATAGAATTTTTTACTACAGTATTTTGGGTGACAGATCAGATACTTTTTCCTATGTTAACCTGGCATTTGAACAATATTTCTAACACTGAACAGTTAACTTGCTTTTTTATTTTTTTGGTACATTCTACAATAGCATTTCAGGACCTGTTACTATGTATATCTAGTCACTATTCTGGGACACTTTTGTTTGATGGGGACTGAGGAGTGGAAAGGAGACTTTTTCCTCACTTTTTGAAGTTGTAGAAAAGCTATTGCCATTGAACTCCAAGTTGACACTGTCCTTTTAGATACTTGTCAAAGATGGTTTTGTAAAGGTCTGGAAGAACTCTGAATATATCTATGGCAGCCATGAATCTTTTATAATAAAAAAGGAGTAATTCTTACAGATGAAAGTAGAAAGGGAATGGGAGACACCATGCTCTGTGGTTATTGTCTTTCTTAAAATCGTAACAAAATCATAAACAAAAAGAACCCCCCTACCGGTAACAGAAAACATCTCAATGCATATATGCATAAAAAAATTGTGTTGGTTCTCTGTGAACAATGGTATTATACAGAAGATTATGTAAATATTTCTTTCAAGATTAGTATTATTGTCCCTAATACTGTTTCATTTAGTGTATGGCGCTTGTTTCCTCTATTTATTCTGTATCAGGGAACAATTTCCTTGAATATTGTCCATTTTGAAAGTGATCTAGTATTTCCCATGGTGAGCTGATATCAGATGAGGCTTGGGGGAGGAGGGGAAGGGAGCAGAGTCTGTATGCAACTGTAGCTCGTTTACAGTTTTGAATGTGTAGAAATTACAGTTATATATCTATTAAAGAGTTTTCTATTGTTTACTTTTTACTATTTTATGTTTCTGAAAGTAGAGAAAGTATACTTAAAAAAATTATTATTTTTACGTGCCATTTGATTTCGTACTTAGTGTAATAAGTGACCTTTGGGTATAAGATATTCCTTGCAAGTCCAGCATGATAGTTGTCCTTGAGGTCTAATTACAGTCTGTTCCTCTAGCTCTGAAGTTCTTGCTAAAAATGCACTTATGATCTGAGCTTCGTTTGTTCACAGTTGAAATTATATTGCCCCCTTCTTTGCAGTTGATTTATATTTTTCTCATCTTCTATAATTTTCTTGGTTTAGCAGCTTTATTAATAGGGTTTTTTCTTAGCTTGGGAGATTGTGTTGTTTCTAGTACTATAATACACTTCTAGCAAATCTCCCTTTTGTGGAAGATTTAAAGCTAGCCAAGTAAAATGGGGGACTGTGGAAACAGCAAGGAAATTTTCTTTTTTCTGAAATGTTTTACATTTTTATTTTGACCATAGTGTGTTTTGGCTTCTTGTCAGCTACTTGAATAAACAATTACATTTTAAGTATGCCTGATTTTTTTTTTTTTTAACAAGAACAGCTGAAAACTTCTACACTAGAAGATAGTAAAAAAAAATAAATCAAGCAATAACTATTACTTTGGCTTAGTTAAGCAGCTCAGGTCTTTCTTATGTGGTATTACTGTGACAAAGAGATCTCTAAACTATCTTGTTGAAAAGATTCAGTGAAATGAGACACTGCATCCCATTTCCTACATTATATTTGTAGAATATGTTCAGCTGGAATTTACCTACATACTAGTCTTTCTGCTGGTTTGTTCTGTCTTGGGTGGATCTGTTTAAGGCCTTCACTGTTCTGTTTTTTCCGTACTGTAATAGTAACCGCATCTTCAGTTTCTTTGCCTATAGATGAGCAGTATTAGGGTGAAGTTACTCCAGATGGGGTGGGGCAATTTTACATCTGCAGTCACTAGACACGTGTTTACTTCTCTCAGCCTCACACTTTCCTTCCCAGTCCCCCTGCGTACATAGCTGCCACCCTGAGCATTCAGTGGCTTACAAAGCCAACAAAGTAGTGGGTAGTTTTTGGTTAGATTGCTAAGTTGAATTTGCTCAATTCTCAACCTGGTTCTCTGGGCTCCTGCAGGAACGCTAATGATTGCTGGGAGTAGTTGAAATGCATGGCTACGGATGCTGTTAGTAGTGCACTTGAACTGGGTTATGTTGATCTTGAAATTGGATCTAATGCAGGGAAAAGGTGTTCATGTGCATGGAAAGTAAGAGGGAAAAGGAAGGACTGGAGGGTAAGAAGGTCTAAGGCTTCTGAGAAGAAAAAATTGCTGGGGCAAATGTAAGGAAGAAGAAGAAAGTTGAGCCCAGAGAAGTCAGGAGTGAATTAGGGAAGTAACATTGCTGGCTTGTGAGTGCCTTGAGAAAGGAGCAGCCACTGGAGATGGGGGCAAAGGAGCTGAGCCTAGGATTGGAGTGCCGCTGCTGAGAGATACTAATAGATCATGGAATGACTGGCTGTAAAGCTCTGGAGCACAAATTATCAATTCTTATTGATGAGAGCATGCAAGCTGCCACTTTGATGTGCTTCAGATGCTCTCAAAGCACATAAGTATGCCTTAGTACGTCCTGTGGGACTCACTGCCTTAAGTATGTAACTAGGGGAAAGTCTTATCCACCAAACCAATTTGCAAGAAAGGGGCTTGTCACAGTAAAAGTTTTTGAAAAATGTTTGACATGATTGTTACTGCTGGGTTTGAAACACTGGAAATGTGGGAAACTGGGGAGACAGCAGCTTAAGGAGTACCTGAGGCATGTAGGATGCTTGAATATGGGAGAGAATAGAAGGATATGCTTTATTTGCAGATGAATGTGTCTGGTTTAACTACTGGCCCATTCAAGGTAGAAGAAAACTAGTTTGAAAGGGGAGAGAGACAGACATCAATTGGAAGTGAAATTATATGCAGCGAGGGAGTCCTTACAGAATGACTAAAATCAACAAATGCGCAGCAGTGATGAGTGCAGTTATTCCTATTGCTTTTCTGTCTGTACTTTTTGGGTTCATAACCAATTGTTGCTGTACCTGAAGCTGCATGTGTCCTCAAAGAGAGGTGTATCAATCAAGAGTATCCGCAAAGTTGATACTCATAATAAGACAGGAACTTGAAAGCCTAAGGTTTAAATGTTGGTTCTGAGGACATGAATTAGCTGAACTGAAAAATATAATTTCTGGTAAGGATCAAGAGAGGGAGCTTCAGTTAAGGTCCAGAAGGAGCAGCACTGTCAGTCGTGTTGCTACCTCTTTTGGTAGTTGCACAGACTTAGATCAACTCAGTGGAAAACTGCAGCCTCAGTGTGGTTCCCCCTGTTTTGAGCTTCCTGAGTATTTTCAGGAACAAGAACAATACTATTTCTAGGTACAGAAAACAGAAAGGAAATCATGTATGTAGCCACTATATTAATTAGTAATGATTAGTAAATAAGACCACTTGAAGTTGGTCTACAGGGGAGATGCAGAATGCATGAATAGGAAGGCAACAGGTTTCTCCAACTAGTGCGTATACCTCCCTATTTTTTTTGACCTGGGGCATTCAGTATTTCCGTAACTCCTACGTTCTGCACGCTTCGCATGGCAATTGTACCTTTTAAGGGACCAGTTTACGTAACTTTCAGTTCTTAATTTTTTCTTAGTCTCATAGAGGGAAATTTGGGAGCATTTCAAGCTATTGCAGTGAAGAGGCTGCTCTGGGAATTAGGAATTACTGTGCTACTTGTTAGAGTGTGTGTTTTTTAAGTAGAGTGATGTGGGGATGAGAGAAATTTTATAAACGTATATGTAAGATCATACAAGTTAGAATTAGGTTTGCTACAAAATTATTGTCAACGGTTTTTCTGTGAAATTTGAAGAAATTAATCTTGGCAAGACCATGCTCACAAAAGTTGGAAAGCAAAGGTTTTGTGAACCTTTTATGCTGGGCAAGTCTTTCCTTAGATACTATCTGTAGTTAAGGATCTGTCTTTTGTTGTAAGCTCGACCTAAATTGTTTAACAGGGTTGTTGGTTTCTTCAGCGCTGTGCTTTGACCTTCAGAGGGTCCTGTGTCATGGTAATTTGTGTTTTTTAAAATAAAAAGTAGTATCAAGTGATACCTGTCTTTTAGGTTGCTTGTCAATTTTGGACTTTGTCCTGTGTTATGTCAAGTTCTTCAAAGCTGCCTGAGAGTGAGATTGAAAAGTGGTTTTTAAAGTTTAATGATATCCTATTGAGAGACTGATTTTTGTGTATGTTTTTATTTGTGTGTGCATATATATGAAAATATGTATGTATGTGCACATGTGATGTCTTATGTCAAAGAATGCTTAAGTATTTGTTTGTTTGATTATTCTCTGAAGTGGTGATGTTCTCAACTTTACTTTCTGATCTGTGCTACCAGACTTTCATTAGCTTTAGTTTTTGTAGACCTATATTGATGGATCATATAGGACCTCATAAGGCTGAGGCTGGAAAAGAGGTAGGGATTCTGAAGAGCTTGCTTCTGTTACGGAACCTTTCGCACAAGCTCGCTTGTGAAGTAGCTTTGTAAGCATGTAACACTTGAAACTTCATGTAAAATGTGGAAATTAATACTTAATTTTGTTATAAATTAAATGGTCAACTTAAGCAGCACTGACAGTCTCAATTTGTATAGCAATTATATAGTTGCAGAAGTGTATGGAAATTTAGGTCAAGGAGGAAATGAGAATTGTGCATTGATAGTTGGAGAAAGCTATGTGGCCAGTAGACAGAATCCAGTGCTCTAATATGTAACTAGTTGATGCCTACATGCAGATGTGGACGACTACTGGTTGTTTGGCTTATTAGAGTGTATGAGCATTTTTTGGATGGAAGTGGGACATTTGCTAATACCTCATTTAAATAGTTGGGGTTTGAATTCCGTACTTAGCTGTTCTGGTTTCTGTCTGTAATAAATGTGGTAAATGTTTATCATTTTGCCAGTTAGTGATTCCTTATGGTTAAATGTTAGTACAGACATGTCTAGATTTGAAAGTAATAATCATCAAGTTAGCTAGTCTGAAATAACTTCATACATATGCTGCATATTGCTCTTACCTTGATAGTATTGTTGTGATGGGGGTTTTTTGTTTGTTTTTGTTTTCCCAATCTTTATCTGATCAGGAAAAGGAAGTTAAGGTCTCATGGTCATCTCAAAATGCAGACTCTTAAAATCTGAAAAAAACTAACCTCAAAAACCCCGAACTGGTTAAATGAGTAAAATTATTGAAGAAGGCTCATATTTGAAAGTGCACATCAATCAGTAGTTCCCAGTGAAGCTTATGAAGAGTTTTTCCTATGAAGAAGATTAGGAGGGGCTGTTCTTAATCACTGATATTCAAATCACTATTTAAGAATACTATGCAGTTTCTGTTTTCAAGTTAGCTGCATCTAAACCCTATCTCTGTTTACTAAAGCAAAAAACATGTAGATTTGGTTGAGGACTTCAGTTTCCAATATGAAAAGGTGATTTATTTGGAAATGGTGCATTTTGAGCTGAAAAACTTTTCATGTAAAGTTACTGTAACTTGATTAATGGTGTTTATTTTTAGAAAAAATATCTTTTTATTTTTCATGCTATCAAAGGTAATACCTAATAAAATAGAGCAATTGCACCTTTTTGGGGGGCTACTGATATGTTTATGTTTTTGTTTTCTTTAGTATCAGACGTTGAAGGTGCTGATGGGTTGCAGCTCAGAAAGGAACATGCCCTCAAGATATTTGCTTACATCAATTCCTGGACACAAAGGTAACTTTGGAATGTGTTTGAGTGTTGATGATACTGGATCTCAACAGTAGGTTTCCCTTCTTTAAAAAATGCGGTTGAGTGAATTACAATGGGCAAGTTATTAATGTGTAGCTAAGTGATACTCGGAGAGTAAAGGACACTTTACTAGTTATGAAATAAAAATAAACATACTACCTGGTGCATTTTGGGCAAAGCATGTTTTGAATTTGATTGTCATTCTGGATGCTGTAATAATTGTGTAGCAATAAATAGCTATATTGCAATGACAAATAATGTGTGGTGCTGCTTGAACATCAAATTTTTTGACCACTTTCTGTGGGGGCAGGGTAGGGTAAGAAGAATTTAAGGAAGTATCACTCTGAATGGGACCATCATGTTAAATTTTTCTCTGTGTCCTAATGCTCTGAGTCAAGGTGACAAACGATTGCAGCCATAGCTACTAAACTGACAAAGAAGATTCTTTGCACTTAAATCAACTACGTTATTCCTTTTAACCTATTATTTAAATTACTGTTGTTGTTTGGGTTTTTTTTAAGGCAGTATTAGCTATTCTGCTTAACTTACAGCTACTTATTTTTTTTCCAGCACAAGAAATTGTATGGATATTAGTTTTTAGAATGAATCTACAGTAAGGATGTTTGGAATTCAGTTTGCAGCAGTGGTCACAAGACCATGCTGAATCATAAGAAATATTGGGAAAAGCATAGAGAGTAAGTTGGAAAACGTTATTCTGGCATTTAGAAGACTCCAAAAGAGAAGAAGGAATGTCACATTTTGGATAGTTGTGAAAGCAGAGTCCTCTTCTTCCTCATTCTGTCCAAAGGCAGCACTCAAAGCAAATTTGTTATCTTCTGCAATATGCTATTAGAAAGAGGGAGGGAATTGCAAATCAAAATAGACAGTGGCAACAGAAACCAGAGTCCTGTCACTTCTTGACAGGTCCTAGTTCCCAAGTTTGTCTGAGAACAATTGCAGCCTAGTCATTTTCCAGGTAATCATCTGTTTCGTTCTGTTCAACAGCTATAGCATGATAAATCCAACCTGAAGAAAAAATAAAGAGTGGGTAACATTTAACTCTTTATTTTCTTCTGTGTTTTTTTTTTACCTTCCATATTGTATGGTTTCATACTCTAAAAAGTATGGGACACAGTCCATAACCTATTCAAAGCAGAGTCTAGCGAAGAGGCTGCAGGAAGGTGTTTTACTTCATTTAATTTCATGTCCCCTTTCTACTCTGTGAAATGGGCTTTTGCGCGTTCTGCTTGTTGTTTTGTGTTTGAGGCCTTCCTTAAGGAACTACTTTTTATTTTGTTACCTGTAGTTTAAATCTCTGCTTTCCTTCAGAAGATCAGTTGGCAACTCAGCCTGTAGAATACCTTTTTCTTCCACCTGCATGTAGTGTTTCAGTTTTCTTCTGGAAATTGTTGTGTTCAAAGAAGTTATATTTGTAGCATACTCATTTTTTCATAGAGCTTTAATTTTTGGTGGAGCTCTTCTGTGAACACATTCAGCTACATGAAGACTTAGAGATTTTGCACGTACCTCTATCTTGAAAATAAACGTGCCTTTGCCCAGTAGAGGATTCTGCAATATCGGTTGGCATTCAAATACAGATATGTGAGAAGTATTCACCAGACTTTGTTTTCATTATTGTTGAGAATAATTTGTTACAGACAAGTAGGGTAGTAGCTTATAGGCGTAAGTGATGGACCTATTGTACATAGTTTTCTCCAAGGATAAATGCTTGAGGATATACGTGATTTTTGCCCGCAATTCATTGTTGTAATCTGTTAATATGAAAATACATTTATGAGTAAATCACAAAATTTTCAAATGTTTTTCAAATGGGTGAAGACACTCCACTTACACAATATTAAAAGGATTTTTCTTCCTGGATAGTTGGAAGAAAAGGTTTTAGATGCTTCCATCACTGTATCTGTGATGGAATTAGAGAATACTGAATGTTATCTTTATGTCTAACCCACTGAAAAAAAATAAATCTGTATTCAGAATGTATATGCTTTAAGAGCTGTAGCTCAAGGACATGTTTGTATTCCCTCAAGAGAGGCAGCACCCCCTACCTGTCATAGTTCTGAGTTCTCTGTCTCTTTTTTTCTTACAAATTATAATTTATTAAGCCCAGTTTCTAGATTAAATGCTATGCTTTGCAGAAGATTTTTTTTCATCACTACTTACTGATGATTTCTTGCCCTGTTTTTTGCCTGCTAATTTCTTTCAGAAGTCATATGTGTCATTTTAAAATTATTTTGTATCTGAGAACTGATTGTTCTCCATGTAACAGGGGAAAGGTCTCTGCTGCAAGACAGCTACCAGTGTATATAGCAGTTAAATCATTTGGTAGACTTTGAGAAAGAGCTGAGTCCACCTCAAAGATTCTGTTGCAAGCATGTAGCCTTTAATTTTAGTCTTCATTGAAGCACCCTTGCTTATTGCTTGCTTTCTTCTCTACGTTCTCCAGGATTTAGATCCTTTTAGGGGAATATCCTCCACCTTTTGTTCAGAATGAGGAGATTGCTTGTTTGTACGGAAGAAGCAAGTGTTCTCAGACAATAGGTTCTAGGCTATCTGTCTTGGGGGAGGTTTATGTACCCAGAATTTTCTGACATATATAGTCATGCTTGCCCACAACTAGAACTGTATTTCAGAGTTTTCTAACTTGATGATTTGATTGATTTTTCTTATATTGATAAAGTGGTGGTGTATAGCTTTTCCCCTTGTTCTTTTAAGTTTGTGAGGTATCAGTAGATATTCAGAGGAATAACCTCTGAGGCTACATAAGGAAAAAAGTAATGAAGATACTTGATAACGCTTTTTCCCATACGGGTAAAGGGTGCCAGTGTGCATGGGGTTTCTATCCAAATGCAGATAAAGACAGTGATCTTAAATACTCTTATTAAAAATAAAATTATTTTGCAGCCCTACTGATTTTAAAATAACAATAATTAGTTCTTACACAGCTGACAAGCAGACAGATGGTTTATTGCGATAAATATCAATAGAGAAAACCAGATGAGGAAATGGATTCAGGAACATACTGAAGAACGCTGCTTCTTTACTAATATGGTGACCTTGCCCATAAGATTTCTTTTGTATATTTTACTCACATTGACAGCTGCTAAACGATAACAGGGAGTTCACAGTTTCGGTGAGCATTTGGAAATAATGGGATGTTCATAAGGTTTAAGGAGGGCTTCTTGTCTCCCACTTGCTGCTGGGTAGAGTCTGTTTCATTTGGATTTTCCTACTTTTATGGGTCTTTCAAATATTTAGTTGTTTAAAATGTTTTAATGTGAAGAGTCCTTTAGGTCAGTTACCTGTTCTGATTTTAGCTACTTCAGGAATTTTTATTTTTTTTTTCCCTGTTTTCTTACAGGCAATGTCTGTGCTGTTTCAAGGAGTATAAACATTTGGAGATTTTTAACCAAGTAGTATGTGCGCTTATTAACTTAGTGATTGCCCAAGTTCAAGCTCTGCGGGACCAGCTCTGTAAACATTGCACTATTAATATAGATTCAACATGGCAAGATCAGAATAATCACGCTGATGAGCCCCTGAATGTAGAAAGAGAGTCTCATGAAGAAGAAAATGGAGAACGGCAAAAATCTATAGAGAAAAAATTAGATTCTGCAAGAACTTGTATTCTGACAGAGGAGGAGTCTGCAAAGAACACTGATGCTTTTAGCTTATGGAGCACTGATGAGAAGGAAAAGTTGTTGCTGTGTGTGGCAAAAATCTTTCAGATTCAGTTTCCTCTGTACACTGCTTATAAGCATAATACTCATCCTACAATAGAGGTATATCTTATCTTTATATGTATATTTAATTATTTTGTGAAAGGTTATTTGTTCTCATTAATGAGTAGACTGTGCGTGTTTGGTGATAGTTGCTTTCGCACAGGATGGGCAAATTCAGCTCTCCTGTTGACTTCAGTAGAACTTTTCAGAGAAACTTTTTAAATGACACATACTCTTACACTTTCTTTAAAATATGCTTAATTGTTATAGGTAATATATTAAGTGTTGGATGGAACTGTACACTGAATTATTGTACTGTTTAAATAACAGGAAGGCAAAAAGGGGACTATAGCGAAGCCTTTCTTCCAGAAGGTAACCCATTAATAGTTTACTAATTTCTTTTCATTACAATCTATGGTTTTAGAAGCAAAGCTTCATAAACTAAACTTTGTGCAAGACTGAACTTATTTGTTACAACAGCTGTTTAATTGACTGGAATAACTGAGCTCTACACAAGTACTTTGTCCTACAGTGCTGATTTTTCTCTCTGACATTTGTTATGGCTACCATTCTCACTTTCCATATTTTCTTCTGAAAAATCCCCACCAAACAAAAAAATTCTCAAAAATCCTGCAACGTTTAATTCACAGTTTCTGAAATAAATATGATGGTGTTACTGTTTCAACTAGGAAATGCTATAGTTCTTAGGTCGAGGTTTGATCTTGGAACCTTGGAAACGTTGTGGTAGTCTAATAGCAAATAAACAGTTCTTTTACAACACGTGTATGCAAAGGAGATACGTATTTAGCTATGTGAAGAAAGCATCTATCCAACAAACTTTTGAGAAAACGGAAGTGAAGAATTAAACTGCAGCTAACCCAGCCTTTTATTTTTTGTTTAGAGAGTTTTGGGAGTTCTGTTGGAGCTCTGAGTGGTTCAGTTTGCTTTTCAAACTTAAGTCCAAAATGAGAAGATACCAAGTTATATAGAATTTTTGGTTATCTATGCTAGGGTGATCATAAGATATAATCAATTCTTGTTGAATGAATCCTGCCATATCTGACAATAAATCTAGTTAAAACCTGTGACATAGAGGG
The DNA here is from genome assembly GCF_000687285.1 of Phaethon lepturus. NCBI lineage: Eukaryota > Metazoa > Chordata > Aves > Phaethontiformes > Phaethontidae > Phaethon > Phaethon lepturus. The sequence continues at coordinate 31,436 of NW_010563433.1, read as the reverse complement.
TTTTCTGGGTGGGCTAGATTTTGGTTTCTTCTGTTATTCCAAAACTTATGGCATAAGTTAACAGGGGTTGTTTCACAAATAGATGTGTATAGAAAAATGAGGCAAAGTTAGGATATGTGCATTTCAGGTTTCCCATCATTCATTTTGGCCTGCCTTTTAAAATTTTGCCATACCTAAATAAATCTGTAGTTCAGCCTCTGCAAGCAGGAACTGTAGAGGGTAGATCTATCCTGTCAGTTTAAAAAAAAAAATAATAAAAAAAATCAATGACTACTTAAGTGATTTATCTTTTGTACTCCTGTGGGATGCCTACTGAAACTATCTTCATAGGAATATGCAATGAACAATTCTGGAACAGCTTTTCGATGTACAAGCACGCTTGCTTCTTTTAAATGACAATTTCATGTATTTTTTTCTTCTCTTTCAATTTCACTTCCAAATGATAAAAAGAAAATCTCAAAGTGCCTGGTGAGATTTCTTTTTCACTTGATGTGATTTGGACACAGATGTGCTATAGATTGCTGCACTGTGACTGGCTATCACTCTAGACATACTAGTATATATCGTATATGTATATCATACTAGTATATATCATTTGAATTACTGAATACATTCATTAGCTATCCTAAAAACATAACTTAAAGGGAAGCTGAGAATGGAAAACACTTTCCTGAGGTACAGAAAAGCGAGGGAAAAGTGTTTGGGTTTTGTGGCATGTGGGGTTTTTTTGTTTGTTTGTTTGTTTGGGTTTTTTTTTAAACTTTTCTGCTAGACTTTTTGTGTTTCCAGGTACGGATTACAGAGGTATGCTAGCCTGCCGTATTTGTTGTGTACCTTTTTCCTTTTTGGAGGGAGATTTTTTTTGCTTGCATTTAAAAGATCCCAGCATCAATCATTTTTCTCACAAACGGAGATTTCCTATATTTAGGAAGCACTAGGGTTCTGTTATTCCAAAGTAGTAATGTTAGCTATTTTAATGTCAAGAGTTTCTGCTACCATGAGTAGCTCATTTACTGAGGTTTAGAATTTAATTTTGGAGTTCAGTCTAGAGCACATCTTAGGTGAATTGAGACAAGTTATTTCTCCCGGTAATGGGAGCATTTTCTGTTTTAGATCAGGATGATTTAGATCAGGACTCAGTCCTCAAGGAATCGTAAAGTAAAAATCCCTGGTTTAAGTGTTATCATCTATACTTGCAAGCTGAACAAATTCCTGAACAGACCAAATCTGCCAAGAATTTGTTGGGATAAGCTTGTGTAGCTCTCCCTCTAAGCATTTCTTTTGCCCTGGAAAAAAGGGGAATTTTCTGATGCAAAACATACTCTGATCTCCAGTCAGAGTCTCCACTCCATTCAGAAATTTCTTCTTCCAGATCCTTGAGATGAATATACACAATTTCATGGAGTTACCACATCCAGTAAAGTTTCACTTTGCCTAGAAATGACCAATTAGGCTGTCATTTAAAAATTGCCAATGTAAGGCTTTCACATGGTATTATTACTTTCTGGTAACAGTTAGCAGTCAGTAGTACTGTTGGCTTTTGTTCTGCATACACCTCCAAGATCTTTGTTCATAACGACAGAAGACAAGTCTCGCAGTCTAGTGCTCTTATCAGGTGCTTGCCAAAGCGGTTTTACACTTGACCATCTAGTGGAGAAGAAAATCATTCATATGAAAGTAGCCGGTTTTCCCTAGTTCGGGAGTTTACAAAGTTGGATGAAAATGAACAACAAAGCAAGGTAGAAGGATATCTGTCTGCCTGTTTATGATTGTATAGAATTTGTCCTTAAATGATACAGGCTAAGAACTATTTTTGTCCCTTGTGCATTTACAACGTTTCTACAGTGAGAGAGTGAAGACCATGGGAGCCTGATCTTGACAGCAGAAGCTACCTTGTACCCAGTGGCCTTGCAGAGGGCAGAAATGTCACAGAAATATGCTGTATACAAGGACAATGAAACTATATTAGTAGTTTCATTACATGTGGAAGTAAATCAAGCTCATTAACAAGTATATAGTCTTGTTCTGTGTAGAATGAATATGTATGAATAGATATGTTCTGTATAGACAGAATATTTGTCTCAACTTTTCTTAAACTGATGAGAAGCCTAATGGAAAATGTCTGCGAAGTTTGGGTTCCTAAAACACCACAGTTAGTTGCAGTCAGAGGTCAGCCCACTTCAGGACATAAATATTGAAAAAAATCTGTGAAGATAACATCTGGAAACACACCCTTTGCTTCTGTTGAAATCTACCACTATCTTTGGTGCCCTGAGAGAGAGGCCTTTGTGTCTATTTTTCATCCTTAACAAAATTAACTGAAAATATTTTTATAAATATGGTTGGTTGGGGTTTTTTTGAGATATGTTCATACTTTGGCATTTATTTTCTTTTTTTTATGTATGAGATCTTTTAAGAAATCTTGCATACAGGGTAGTTTAAGACTGTATGCCCTATTCTTTCCATACTTACTCTGTGCAGCAACTGTAATACCTGGAATGGACACTTTATAGGGTTTTTTTTTCCCCTCTTAAAATCCTGTAGATAAAGAAGCAACAATGTAAAGTGTGTGCCTGAACTTCGCACTGTCTCAGAATGAACAGTGAATCTGAAGGAGTTACCCAACCATTTAGCAGTTCCTGACAGAGGATGAAATGAAAGAGAAAAAAAAGCAGTTGTCTGTAGCTGTAGTCCCTGATTCTTTGGAATCTTACTATCTCTGCTTCTCCTTTTCAAGTAAATATTTTCTTCAAAGATACCCCTAATTAAGTGCCCTCCACCAAGATTGTGTCCATGTCAGACCTCAGCTGGTACATTTTATTTAAGGTGATGTCGGTTTTAATGCCATTTTAGATTCCCATGAGGAATTCTCGTATTTCCTTATAAACTTGACCTTAAGAAATTCTCAGTCCCTGTTCTGTTTCACATCTGCAAGAACAAGACGTCGTATTTCCAGACTCAGTCTCTTAACCGCAACACTTCTAAGTAAGCTTTGCAGAACTTGCGCGACAGACCTCCATGAGTTTTTGATTTCTGTATTCTAAGACCTGTAGTTCACTCGACAACAACTCTATATTAAAGAAAAGTAATGAAATTTCTCACACTATTTCTGCAGTTTTTATGAGCAGAGCTCTGAACACCTTTTCTTGCTACTTGAAAACATACCACCTACTGGCTTCAAAGCTGTTTTAAAAATAACTGTTAGAGTATCACGAGTTCAGGCATGACTTAGAGTTCAGCAGAAGAAAAAAGAAAATAAATGGTTAGATATAATAAGAGCATATTGAATAATTTAAAATGTTTGTATCATACTTAATCCATCCAAAATTGCTTGCCTCCAGCATCCTCTTGTACAGTTTTAAGAAGCTTATTCCTACACAGCTATTTGAAATATATTCAGGAAACTTCATTTAAAAACTTAATTTTATGTTAAACTTACGTTTGATTTGTGACTATGAGAACTGTGTGTTTGGCGTGGAGGGATGGGAAGGAGAAGAATGTGTGCTCGAACTACCTGCAAGTATCTATGGCGATGTTGTGGTTTTACAGTCAGGTTTATGAGCTCTTCAGTGCCCTTTTGCCCCCAGCCCTATGCAAGATACACACAATATGTGTAACAACCCTAATAAAGAAAATTCCTGCTTTATACTGCCCAACAAGTGGATGTTGTGACCATTAAAAAGAAAAGCTATTTTTTCCAAACCCTTTTCAGTTTAGTACTTCTAGAAAGTAAATTTCTTGTTGCACAAATAGCGAACAGATTGATAGGGTGATCCAGTTCCTTCCTCCTCTTTAGTTAGCTTAATACTGTAAAGAGTATTACACGCTTATTTTATATGATGTGTTTTCTTATATATAAAAGAATATAGTAGTCAAAGTTAAAGAATTTTAATATTCTGATGGGAATGAATGATTTGACAGTTTAGCCCCTTAAGTCATTGAATGTAGGCTTATAGAACATCCTACATTTCATCTAAATTCAGATGTTCGGGTATATGTCTCATCTTTATGCAAAAATTGCATTCAAAAGCACCTAGATTGGTTCTGTTCTGTAATTCTCAGGCTGGTGTGTGGACAGTGTAGCAGCCTATCCCCTTTGCAGTATTTCTGTTGAAAAAATTGGTCATCCGGAGGGGGGTGGGTTTGAAAAAGGATCTGGTAATCCGGCCACTGAGAACCACTGCTGAGATGTTATCCTAAGTGTATATTTCCGTACTCATACTTCTTAACAAAGGTAAAATGATGAACTGGAGAAGTATGTTTTGTAATGTAAAAGCGGAGCAAAGCTCGAGCTTCTGTCATCCTCTAAATTAGGGTTTTGGTTTTTTCTGTTAGTTGACTGTAATGTCTGTTAATGGTCAGGTTTTTGTTCTATAAATGCCCTTTTATTGCTTTAGTTAATTTTTTTCTTCTTTTTAAACAGGATATTTCTGCTCAAGAAAGCAATATATTAGGGGCGTTCTGTGATATGAATGTAAGTTGTCCATTTTTAAATAGGTGCATATTTCCTAGAAACGTAAAAGAACCATGTTTGCTCTTCTGTATAGATTTGTGTTATATTAATGTAGCTTTTGAATTTCCTGTGTATCTAAATGATCTAGTATTGATTGCTCAAATTCTTCTTCTTCTTTTTTTTTAATATTTTTAGGATGTAGAAGTACCATTGCACTTGCTTCGTTATGTTTGTCTGTTTTGTGGAAAAAATGGCCTTTCTCTCATGAAGGATTGTTTTGAATATGGAACCCCTGAGACACTGCCATTTCTTATAGCACATGCATTTATCACAGTGGTATCTAATGTAAGTATTGTCTTTAAATTGTTTAATGTTAAAGACAAGAAGTAAAAGGACAGAAGTCTGTAAGAATTCTGTAGGACCAGGAAGTGAGAAGAACACTGTCAGATTTTCCTTGTTGGGAATGTGAAGTTTGCTGGTCCACAGAGCATTTCATCATCCAAACTCTATACCTCTCCTGTAAGCACACAAGTAGTTTTGCAAGTCTGTGCCTAGATAGGAAGATTGTAGCAGCCCCAGAAAATACTTACAAGAACGCTGTCTGAGCTCATTTCTGTCCCTGAAATTGTGTTCTGGAAACGTTTTAAGCTTTTTCAGGCTGTATTAACGTTTTACCTGTTTCCTATGAGGCACAAAGGAAAAGCTTGTGGATTTCTTTTCTTCTAAATTTCCTCTGATTTTATATCAGTATACCTATTTGAAGCATAGAGGTAATTATCTTTTGTTTTCACGTAGTTTTAGAATACACGCATTTCATCATTTCTCCATTTTGAAATAATAGTGATTTTTGACTAGCAGAAGTAAGAATTTATTTTAGTGGGGATTCGAAGGAGATTGGTGATAGAAATAAGAAACAGTCTCTGAAGAAGGTCGTATGAAGACTTAGGGTAATGTGAGAATGTGAAGTTGTGATATGTCTTGTGGATGTTACATACAGACAAAAAGGAAAACAACAGTTTGTTACGCATTGTATGAAGTGAGTTTAACATAATTTTGACATTGATGGCAATTTTAAATACTTAAAATCAGATCCTTCCTTCCACACATCTTCTCTTCTACCTTGTTGCTATTACTGAGCAGCCAGAATGATATTCTAAATAAGTATTGAAATACGTTTGCATAGAAGGAACCAGTGACTGAAATAAAGCTAGTGCTGTTGATCTATCTCACTTCTGTTTTTTTTAGTGTAATGGTTCTTAACTTGTAGGTTGGAGGACAAATGAGTAAGGCCATGATATGCTCTGTTCTTGTAAGGTTGCACAGGAGGACTGCTGCAGGACCTCTGTATGTTAAACTGTGGAGATATGTTCTCTTCTGGCCCCTTCTGTATGATCTGATGAGCTTTCAGGTGGTAATCTGATGAGTCCTTCATCTCTAGCTGCTGTTGGTGCAGCCTGCAGTTTTCATCAAACCATCCATCTGCTGAAAATTTATGGTCTTGTAGATTACTGTGGCTCAGAAGTAAATTTTGGTCATGGCACCAAACATTTGTGCGTGTCTGATTTTTGTTTTATTTTTCATGAGAATGGGCAAAACTGAACTGAACAGTGAGTGGCAGCTCCCTATCACACCAGTGTTTTTTTCAGCAAGCATTCTGACTGCAGATCTTTCCTAGATAACCCATACCAGCGCATGTTTATAAACTGCATCTGCCTTTCTTCTTTGTCCTTTTTTGAAGTCTTTCTTTTTCTCGACATAAATTGTTTATTTTCTTTATTCTTAGTGATGCACCCTAAGCCAAAATACTTCTCAGCAAAGTTTCTCCTTTCAGATAATTACTGATCAACTTTGCATTTATCTTTTGTTCTAGTGGGTAATACATTTAGCTGTCTCTTTCAGCTGTGTTAGATGAATCCTATGGTTAAACCTCCAGATAAAACGAAATTCAACCCAAACCATAACCAGTAGAAGTACTGTTTCTTCCACCTCTTCCAGCATTGTATCTTTTATCATTCAGCTAGAATCTTTCTTTTGAACTCTGTCTGGCTTTGCTAGCAGATCTGTGTGAGTTAGAGGAAAACTGTTTTTTAAAAAAAGATTACCTTCAGATTTTTTTTCTGTCAGTTCACTACAGAAAGTATACGAAAATGTTTTGTGTAATGTACTTTATTCACCCGCTTTCTGTGTTCTGGTGCAGCGTACTTGTCAGCAGTGCTTCTGACTTTTAAATGCAATATGTTTATTAGTTCCGAATGAGGCAGCTAATTTCTTTTTGACTAAATACATTTTACCTTGCTGATCTTAAAAAAAAAAAAAAAAAAAAAAAAAAATTCTCTACCTCTGTAATGATGCGCAAGCTTCTAATTTTGATGTAAAGCTTCTCGTTCCCTGTTTCTTTTTATATCATCTCACGATCTAATTCGTATAACTTAGGTAAATATAAATAATGTAATAAATGTTTCTGATTGTGAAGTGATATACCAAACTCCAATAAAGCAAAAAGAAGCATTCACAAAACTGCATTTTTTCGTGAACAAAATATGGGTGCTTAGTAAGAACTCTGCTAATTTGAATTGTTTTTATCCCAGTGCATTTGAGTTTATGGGATTTATAGATAGTGTGAGATTTATGAATGATCCTGTCAATAATAGCTCAGTGAACACCTCTGCAGTGTCAGCTGTTAACTAGTTCACAAGGTATAAAGCCAAGACCATAGTGTGTAGTAAATCTTAAATACATTTTCACAGTCGTACCAACTCTTGAGAATGGCAGTCAAGTAGCCATGCTGGAATTTATTGTAAAGTCTGTGAGATGAATGAATTGTTTAGCTACTACCTTAATGTTTCAAAAATATTTTCAGAAAGATTGTGGTGTGGATGAACCAATCAAGTTCTCATTAAAAGGTTAGGCTTGGTAATAAGGTCCAGGAAGTAGAATAGTTGAAGTTGGAAATAGTAAACTGAAGTCAAATAATTTGCTAACAACCGGTAACATTCAACTTTTAGCAGACGAGGCTGCATAGTGGTGTGGAAGGCATTTGCTCTGTTTCTTCCACGAAGGAAGGTGAATATCTCATTAAGTGCACTCTACAGGTGCATATCAGAGAAGACCATTACCACAAGTTAGTAAAGTCTGCAGGGAACTGAGCTACTTGTTTGTGAGTACTGGTGTCTTCTTTATAGAGAGGACATTAAAATTACTGAAAAGATGTTTCCTTGAATTTTTCTATCCAGCAAATTTCGTTTGAGTAAATGCCTTTGTCAGACCAACTTGATGTTTGTAATAATAAAGCCAGCAAATGTAATATAATGCAATTTACTTCACACAGGGAGTTGTCTAGTTGCCACTCTTCTTTTTTTCTTCAGCTCACAGCGCTGCAAGATGCTTTCTTAGCAACCTGTATTGTGGTAGGACTGACTGTTCCTTCTCAGGATATTTCTTTGCTGTCTTTTTTATTTAAATACTTGGTTCCTCCTTTCTTCCCACATTTCATATTCCATGGTATTTGCTCAGTTAAACTACCTGATGTTGTGTTGGTCTCCTTAAAACGTTAACAGATGCAGCAAAATCCGTGACCTACAGCTTATTCTGTGGAGGGTTTAAACCTCACTGAAAAAGCCTGTCGTTACTTCATTCTGTAGCATTTCAGTTTTTGTGGATGTCATGGAGGAATAACTGCCCTCTCAGTGGACATGAATTAATTGAAGTAATGCTGATTGTTTCCAAAAATGTTGGTTTAATTTTACTGTATGAAACTTCAAAACTTAAGTCAGAAGTAAAAACTGTTGAGACACACTGCCTTTTAGAAATTAATTACCTATGATAAAGAGCAAATAATAAAACCCCCCCCAAAAAACCAAAAACCTCTGAAGCTTGAGAATAGAGCAGATGCAGCAAATACGTTGTCTTAAAAGCAGGTGGAAGCAAAAAAAGTATGATAGAAGTTGTCCGTTTTTAATGTAACTTTATATATGTTATGTCATTTTATTTAAATAAAACTTAGTATATTTGTTTTTGAGATCATGATGAAAGTTACATTTTCATTCATAACATGTGGAATTATCCATTAATTCAATTCTGAGAGTGAGGTTGTATGTAACGCACATATAGAGGTGAATGAAATGGCTTTAGAAGTTTGAATTAACACAGCGTGGAAATTACTATGAACAATGAAAGCTATAGAAACATTTCCTACTTTTATTTTGCAAAGAAATGTATTTGCTTTTGTGTTTGATACTTGCATATGAAAAAGAGCACATCCTTGTGTTAAAAATCAAATTGTGTAAATGCAATAGTATCTTTGTCATCCTTGCAATTCCTTGTCAAAATGTTTTTTAATTCCTGTTTCTAGAACAAGCATCTTCTAGTTACACTTTCTATCTTTGGAATGGTAGCATTTTTTTCTTCTTGAAACTGCCAGTAGGATCAGAAGCTTACTCCAAATGTGGTCTTTTTTGTAATTTGAAGATTTGGCTGGTTTGTCTTGCGAAGTAGGTTAGTATTGTTACTGTGTAGTGTTAGTTGCATTGTAAAAAGTAAGTCTGAAAATATTTTTTTTCAGAACTGACTGAAAAAGTTATTTGGCTAATTCCAGAAATGTTCGAAATAAATGCTGGTGACACAGTTTTACTACAGCCTAATATTTTTCTCTCCTGGCAAGGAGGAGTATTTAGATTTTCTGCATACAGAGTTTTCCAAAATCATAGTGAGAATTTAGTCCTTAGGCAGAATTTATTGCATCAGTTGCAAAGATTAAACATTCTTTTAAGAACAAACATGGAGTTCTAAATTGACTCACTAGCTTTGAGTGACTGACGGTGTTAACTATTCACAAGGTTTGTGTGGGCACGTGATTAAAATTGTGTGAGTAGTAGTAGCAGCTGCTAATGTTTCATCTATGCTAGATCCCTTACGTGGCACGTAGTTGTCTTTCTGTAACAGGTTTAACAGGCTCAGCATTCCTTTTTGAAATGCAGATGGAACTTCTAACTTTGCCTGTGTAAGTAGTTTGGTTGGTCCTCTTCTCCTCACAGCGGTGTTAAATAGCTGTTTCAGGGTTTTTTTTTTTTTTTTTTTGCATACATTTTCTTCCTGCGTACAGTTTTGCAAAGGTGGTAAAGGCAGAATGGTAAATATGGGAATGCAAATATGGTAGTAAAAAACTGTGCTAAAACTGTGCTTAATCACTGGTTATAAAACAGAGTTTTATTTTATAGGATATATAAACCCTAAGAAGCAAAACATCAACACAAGTCAAATAATTTTACTTGATTTAGGAGAGAATGGAATAATTTGCTTGTAGACTTTAAAAGAAAAAGGAAAAAGAAACTCCACAAGGCTGAGTAGCAGTTTTTCCTACTGAAGAAACTACAGAAAATTCAGAAATGAGACATCTGGGCAGTATGATACTATTTATACAAAGTTTATATTTTCCAATTGACTAGAAGAAAAGATGCAACTCCTGTTCATAAGTCATAGAAACGTTCCTCAGATAACAACTTTGAAAATGAGAAAATTAAGAACTTGAAAGAATTGAAGTTGAATGAAAAACAACAACAAAGCCTTTTTTAAAGTGGGGTTGCATGTGCAAATGTACCAGCAATATTTCATTTTTTACCATTCTCATTAAATGTCATTAATGAAATTTTTATCTATTTATGTTTTTGCATTATAGATCAGAATATGGCTACACATCCCTGCTGTCATGCAGCACATTATACCCTTTAGGACTTATGTTATCAGGTAAATTTTTAATTTAAGAATTTTTCTCGTGGGACTTTTTGACAGCACCTATTTATAATTTCAGCTGATACACTTTTAATTGTTCAAGTTGTTGCTCTGACTGTATCATTTCAACACAAAGAGTGAAGGTAATGTTTAGAGCTAGTTTGGGCAGCTCCTTACATCTATCTGATTTCAGTATTAATCAGATCAATCTTGTTAATAGCATTTTAGTGTGACATCCAGCCCCGTTCTGACGTGTCATGTCAGGTTCAGTTGTAACACAGTTTCACCTACTGCAGTATCTTCATAAAACTTTACATAAAATCTGCAATGAGTCAATGTAAGTAGAAGAGCAGTATGTAGTCATTGAGACTTCATATACTGAGTTTTAACACTGCTTCACATTTTGATGTTCTGTATTTCCAGCTGGCAGGAACTGAAGTGCGATCAAAAGTCTACTCGCACTTTTATGTATCTAAATATATCCAGTCCCAAAGATTTTCTTTATATCAAGCTGCCTATCATGAAAAACACTTTAGAATTAAAGTACTTATAAAAATATGTAATTATACAACCAATTTATTTTTATTAGCTTTCTCAGACAATAGGAAAAAATCCAGTGAGCTGATGATGAAATGATCTTGTTTATGTGTCTCTGCCCAGAGGTGGAGGGGTGTGGTCACAGCTAGCTCTCCTTCCAGTGGCCCAACATTGAACTTTTCTGGTGCAGACAACCTAAAAGGGCCCTGCTCTTGCATGGGCCAACAGCTCCTCCAAGGTTCTGGGTGTCCTATAACTGTAATACTAGAAATGTGCTTACACTGGTCATAGCTTACATCCTGGATAGCAATAAACGTGCCTTTACAGATTATATTGTCTTAGCTATACCAGTATAAAATCGCACTCTTCACAAAAATAATTACATTAGCAACAAAAAAGTGCACAGAACAATGAGGCTCAGAACTATGTTTCGTATTTTAAAATATTCTGGTTTTAATTGTAAAGAATTTTGATAGTAAAAACTTAGGTACTGGTTTGGTCTATCTTGCTATAACATGGTGTCTACCAAAATGATACCAGCAGAGAGAAGAGTATTCTGATCTTTTATTAAAATGTATCACTCGAGTTACAGTCCAGCTGTGTGCACTCCTTTAATGTTGATGTGCTATTTTTGAAATCTTATAAAGGTGATTATTAATCATGAAGCGGTCTACGAAGGACAGGCAGAGGATCTTCAAGTTCTTGTCTCCGTACATATTCTGTTAATGGTTGTTCATGTACCTGGGAATTTGGTTCATGAGCCTTACCTATCTTCTTGCAATGTATGGAAATTAAAAAGAACATAGAAGGATCAACAATTAGAGATAGGCTGATAAGAAGGAACTTGCGTGAGACAGAATAACACAGCCTGCAATCTTTTCTGTTAATCCTCACTTGCTTGGGATTCTTAAAGCATTTTCTGTTTTATAACTGTAGGTGTAATTAAGGTTACTGGAATGAATAGATGTGTGTTGTTGTTTTTTTTTTTCCCTTTCCTCATCTCTTCCTCTTTACCCGTAGAATATTTGCATCTGATTTAAAATGTGATTTGTCAGCAGCTTCTTGCCATAAATAATGCCCTTGTGTCAATCAGACCAGTAATATTGATACAAGATACATCTATGGAAAACACTAGCAGTTTAGAGAAGGAAGGAGATGTTCTCCCAGTTTCTGTTTTTCACAACTGAATCCTGATGGGAGGTCTGGGATTTCTCAACATTATGAAATCCAAAAATTTGTTGGTGAAGATGCAGTTACACAGTTGGACATGAAGCTTGGAGGCCATTTAACAAAAATAATCTTTAGTGCTATACCTTTATATGGGACAGAAGTTAACACAGATGCCTTTGGTAAAAGATGACTTTCTTGATGTATGCAGCTCACCCCATTTGGTTGTCAGGCTTACAGATATTGTCTTAGTAGCTTGCGTCTTTAGGTCTCCATCTGCTTTTTACCTTAGTAAAAAGAAAAAAAGCAAACATACTCCTGGGCACAGCAGCACATTACTTTTGAAACAAATCCTGCAATAGCTTCTGCTGCTATGCAAAGTAAGAAAGAGGGCTTGCAAAGTAAGACAGAGAGTTTTAGTCTAGAGTGAGCCCTTGGGGCTCTAATTGACTCTTAGTCCAAATTGCTGCTCGTGTAGATTCCTTGCAAGAACTTTATTTTGGAGTGATGATCAGCAAAAGCAGAAAGAGAGATCACCTGACTGGCATCTTAGTAGCATCTGTTATCAGATGAGGCTAACCTTTATGTTCCTGTTCTGTGGTTGTTTCTACTAGGAGCGGATGAAATGGATAGCAAAGTGTGTATTTGTGTAGAGGAGACCACTGCTGGAATTTGCAAAAATCATGGACGCAATCCTCTCATTATTGCTGCTACTAAAAAAAGACTAATAAATGTTATTTTCTGGTTGGGGAATAGAGCACTAGCAATCATAGCTTGCCTCTGAAGGACCTGTGTTTTTAAGCAGTTTAGGAAAGAAACATGCTTTCAGTAAGGAAACAAGGTGGTTTTGACCTCCTCAGAAGGGAGCTTTTATTGCTCCTAATATCTTAGGATTCTGCATTTCAAATTGTAAAATTCTCATGAAAAAAAGAAGAGACTTATTGACTAAGTGACTCAGGAAAATAAGTCATAACTTACTGTAATTATAAATAAGAGCAAGTTGTTGATGATGTCTCTTTATAAAAGACATTGGTTCCAGCTGACTTCCACCTCAAGATCAGACATGAGAGATGCTCTACATGTTTCCAGATATTGAATGCCTCAAGAAAGTAGTAGCTATAAACAGTGGTGTTTTTGAGGACAGTGGTTTTCGGTGGCAAGATTGCTGATTGAAAGTGTCATGGATAGTTCTGTCCTTTAGAAAGAAAAAGACTAGCGATGAAGTCCTTTATGAGAAATAAGAGATAAAGTTATATGTCTGATATTGTAACTGCCTCTATAAACCGCCAAGAGTGTGCTGGTTAGCATGAAGGAAAAGACTTAAAATTCTTTCTTCGACATTGCACTTGGTATCACACCCTAAACGTTCCTCTGGTAAAATCTGAGAGCTGTGTGTAGCATTAGTGCTGACCAATATCATATTTAGTTCTAACCCTTTCTCCTTCCTTCTCTTTTTCCTCTCTCCCTCTTCAAGATGGATCTTGAGAGATTTTTTAATGAAGGATTTGTGTCTCTGCCCCAGTTAGGGAGAAAGAGCACATGGAGAGGAAATTGCAAGTGGCAACTGATCCTGTGTTAGCCGTATAGTCTCGGCACAGGACACAAGCATACGCAGAGGAAATGTAAGCTCCGAACAGAATTGTTGATCCACAATGCTCCCTGTGGAATACAGTGAGAGAATGCAACTGAAACAATTCAAATTACTCTTCTGCTTAAAAATGTTTTTCTTAAGAATTTGGGGTTTATGGGAGTGCCTGAGACCACTCCTTGCTACTAAATGTCATGAAAAACCCTTGCAATAAGCCTTGAAGTTTTCAATTGCCAAAAAATATTTAACTCCTCCAAAAATCTGAAAATTTATGCTGTAGGTACAAAGAATAGACAGGAGAAAGTCTGTTCTCCAGAAAGTCAGGAGACAATAGCCAGGCACTTCAGTCAATTCTTCCTATCACTGAGGGACGCTGACTCATTCTGCTAGATCTCCCTTTTGCAGCTGTGGTCCAAACGAGTCATATTAAAGGAAAAAAGATTCTTTCACAGCTGAGTAGCTGAAGTACTGAAGCATAAGATGCGATTGTATGTGCTACATTAACATGGAGCTGCACATTTAAAACTGAACTCTATCTGTCCCCAAATACAGCAAATTTAAATAGTTTCGGTAGACAACTAAAACTGTTTTTTGGTTTTTTTTTAATTAATGTATGTGTATATGTGTTGCTTAAATGTAGATAATATATAGTCACTAATTATTTTAAATATGCCAGGCTGGCAGGACATGTATTCCTATAGACATATATAGGCTATCTTTTATATATATGTATACAAAGATGTATGTTTCTTTCCAAGAGTCTCATTTAGGCAAAAATGTGGATTTACTAGATCACACAGATCCTGACGTATTGTTCATTTATTCCTCTAGACTTAATGCTCATCAGTATCAAAATGACAAAAATTCAGGAATTTAAAAAAGTAATGAAGGACAGAACGGAAGCCATTATTAAGCCATTATATGAATTAGTCACATATTCACATTTATATACTATATACAGTTCTGATTGTTCCGTCTCACAGATAATGACAGAACTGCCTAGGTGATAGGAAGGGTGATGAAGAAGGTAGGAGATTAAAAATTACATTGATAGGAGGAGAGACATAGTCTGGTATTTTTTTGACAGGGAGATGGCTGTTATACGAGTGATATGAAGGGAAGGAATAAGGAATGAAAATTCAGAGTTTTTCAAAAACAAGAAATAGAGAGCATGCAATACAGTTGTCAGGTTGCAGAATTACGAGAAAGGAAAGGAAATTGTTTTTCACGTGAGCGTAATTGTGAACGTAACTGACATAGGTTAATGAGAAAGCCGAAAGTATAAGTAGAGGTAAATTAATTCACAGTAGTAGATAGGTTCATCCATTTTTTTATATATGGGATAAATCTTTCATCTGCTTTTAAAGTGACTATTTTGGGCTACATAGACTTTTGCCTTGCTCCGATATCGCTGTTCTTTGTAAGGCAATGCACCAAATTTACAGTTAGTCAGTGTAAGGAAAGATGTGTGTTAAATGCCAGTGCTAGCTAAAGATTTATTTTTTGTTACTAATAATGTTCTACTGGTAAAAGCATGAAATGGACCCAGTTTACTGCTACAGGCAGGCTTAGGCTGCTGTGTCTTTCCAGAGACAAGAGAAATGAGGCTTGGCCTACTCTGCAAGTTCTGTAGTTTTAATCCTGGTAGTAAAGATATGATTATATTTGATTTATGACCAGCGTAGTAGTGCCAATAAGTTTTCTAGTGTAGATGCAGTTATACTTGCAAAGAGAAGTATGCTATCTTCTACATTTGTACTGTGCCTGGTTAGAATAACCCAGTTGCATTAAAAAAAACTAGGATGTGGGTTAACAAGTAAAGAATGTTCTTTTCTCTGTAACTTTCTTTAGGGCCTTGGCAAAACAGATTATACCGTTTAAGTACCTCTGTAGCTGTGAAAGTACACCTACATGGTAGTTTCCATTATTATGAAGTGGAATTTTTTTAAAACCACTGTCTCTTAATGATACTGTAATACAGAAAACAACACAAGTCTGACTCAGGCTTGGACTAAATACAGTAAACGCACTGAAAGAACTTTAAAAATGTTGTACTGTGAATTTTATGAATGAAAGTAGGTTTATACTGATACTGGTGCATTAAAATAAAAACTGTTTTTTAATATGAACTAAATTAGTGTAGTTGCTTCACCAGACTCTCTAATGTGAGGAAGATTTCAGGTGCAAGTCCTGTTACAGAATCTAGTGAAGACAGAAAAGCACCCTTCTTTCTGTATATGTAGATCTGTGTCCATTCCCACCTGTCTGTTGCATACAAGCACTCTTCGTCTGTCTTGTATGGAATGAGAAAATTAATGTAATTTATTTGAGGTCTTTAGAAATCCTTCACAAAATGGTTGAGTATGACTTGATGTGCATTGTGAACATTGAAGAGCTAGGCTGAATATAGTTTGCATATAACTATATTAAATTCAATTCATATAACGTACTCAACTAGGGCTGAATATAGTTTGTGTATAGAAATGAGGAGATAAAAACTGGTCTATGGTTGCAGATAGTTACATTGAGATAATTATGTTTTAACATGGACCAATGCATTTTTTTCAGCAGAGTGTAACTCCTCTCACCTGTCTGTAGGTTGAAGACAGGTCACTGGGTCTGGTTTGCTGCTGAACTTTTTCAAATGGGTTTTCCCTTCTCATTGCTACTTTTCTTTTGTTTAGAAATCATGGTACAGAAGCATTACTTTCTTGCCATGGTCTGGTTTCCAGTGCTCCGCAGGGAGAAGATTAATTTCACAATTAATAACAGTGAAATAGTGATCTGGTTGCCTTGACCCTGAATAGTCCTTCTTTTGTCCTACCGTTACTTATCTGTGATTCCTGTCACAGATCTACAGCCTCTATGATTATTTGCACTGAAGTCGCTTTTCTATGTTTGACAATGTTAAGTATAATTTAAGTGTGTTTATTTTAAGACCTCTACACAAGAGCTGTGAAAAAGGGCCTCAATCTAAGTAAGAATCAGGGCCTGTATTTTTGCTTTTTAAAAAAACATTTACTGATGTTTATGTGAAGTAAATGCAAAGGAATGGTGCATAAATCTAGTTAAGTGTAGTTTAATATCCCTTGTGTTTTTTACAAGATTCGGGCATCTATTTGGCTGGTCTCCAAGGACAGATCCAGGCTTAGGCTGTCAAACAAATGGATTTTTAACACATTCATGTGTAGTTAAATCTAGTTTGGATGTAGTTGAAACTTCAGAATGCTGAAGTACAGCAGAAAGAATTAATTATGCTAACCTTGTATGTTTGTACCTTTCACTGTACAATCCTTAACTGCTTCAAAATAAGCTCAGGAAAGCTTGTTTCTAAACAATTTTCTCTTACGCATTCAGTTTAGAAGAAATTCTCCTGGGCCAGTGTTTTCTACATGGACTTTACAAGCATTCCGGTATAGATTTTTCTTGGTGTGTCTCTATCTTGTAGTTGCTTAGGTAAGACTGAGGTTGCACTAGATTCTGTAAGCTGGTTCTTATAAATTATTATTTCTTCTGCCTCCCGTTTGCAGAGGCTATCTGTACGGCAACTCATTGTGCAAGATTAGCTGACCCCTTATCTAAGATGTCTGCAGTAGGAAAAACTTAGCAGTTTAAAATTCTTTAGCATTTTTGGTTTCTCTAGAAGGTGCCTAGGATCCTTGGTGATGCCCCACACGCGTCCTTAAAGATCATAATTATTGTCAATAGAAGGAACAACTTGGGCATGTGTTCCTGTACTAACCTGTTGCGAAAGCAGTGCTGTGGCACAGGGAGTACTGATGTACAAGCACACATGGCATATGGTTATGGCAGAAAAAATGTGTGTGTACTGCATTTACCCTAATTGTATCAGAACATGATTGCATGATTATAATTTCTTTCTGTTCGGTGACTGAGACCGCAAACTATATTCATCTTCAGAGGATTCGCACTCTCAGAGCATGCTGTTTGTGGTCCATTGACACTGTTTCCAGGAATTCAGTTTTAAAGTATATTAATATGTTAAGTGCATTGTGACACTTCAGTTTTAAAGAAAGTTAATAGCCATGATGCAGCTATCTGGAGAGGGTATCTTCCTGTGAAACAGGTATGAGGTTTAGGCTTCCAATCTACATTTCTGGAGAATTCCATGGGCTTCCTGTCATTTTGTTTAATGAAAGAAATCTGAAAAGGTTTAAAACAAGAAATTCATTTACTTCTTAAAATATTCTGCATAATTCTGTTTTTCCTTAGTGTTTTTTATTGTTGCCAACTTTTGATATTGGTATTTTAAGACATAGTATTCTTACAGCTATTGGAAATACATATTTGCTATAATCAAGATGGTGTTCCAGGAATGTTCTAGTTTCAATCATACCCTTTTTTTTTTTTCTTCTTCCATTTGTAATTTATTCTAGGTATTTATGTAAACTGTCAGACCAGGAGTTGCGACAGAGTGCAGCCCGGAACATGGCAGATTTAATGTGGAGCACAGTTAAAGAACCATTGGATACAGCCTTGTGTTTTGATAAAGAAAGTCTTGATCTTGCGTTTAAATACTTTATGTCTCCAACTCTAACAATGAGATTGGCTGGACTGAGTCAAATAACAGTAAGAATTTTTTTAAAATATAAATAATATTTAGAAAAAATGTTTATTTTTGTGTTTTATGAATGATGGACTTGTTTGGGGGGCTTTTTTAATGGGTAAAAACAGCAGAACCTTCTTATATGCGGTCTTAGGAAATTACAGTCATGATTGTGAATATAGGGTTCACTGAGAGACAAGTCTGGGTGATGGCTATGTTCTGCAGCATGTGGAACTGTAACACGTTTCCTGAACAATATACCGTGCTAAACAAAACTCTTATAACCATGTTTTGTGACAGCTATGTTGAAATTAAGTCCCTTAACATGGCTATATTTGTGGTTTACAAAGGCTTTCAATCTGTTTTCATTTTTACCTTTGCAGTGTCTTGACTCTACTGTATTTAGCTGCTTCTTTGTATTGTACATACCTCTTTTTCCTGTTTGTTTAGTATAGTTTGTTTCTCAAGAGAGAGCATTTCTCCTTAATTAGCAGAAGACTGAATTGCAGCAGTAAATATATATATAGCATCAAATAGAAACAGGCTAAAACCAAAAAAACCTGCCCTTTACTTTCCCATGGAAATGCTCCACATTGCACCAGTCAAGACTGTGCATCCTTTGTCTGTCATTGCTTCCTACATGTACATTATAGCCACAGAGAGACAGTTGTACAGAAGGTCAGAAGTGAACTTTTTATTCATCTGAGCCTTTTCAATTTTGTGTTTCTTCTGACACTTTTGTATTTAAGATTTATAGCCCATATTGTCATGTTTGCCTGAATGCACAAAATGATGAATATGAACAAACTGTACTAGAATGAACAAACATGTTCTCCTTAAATTTTGTAGTATTTTCTGCATGCATTTGGCCTTCCCTGGTCTAACTGGTTACATAGTATCACTCAGTGACTCTCTTCATAGCTGGCTGTCAGTAAATACAAGACAAGTTTACTTAAATTTGATTTTGCTTCTCACTATATATAGAAGTAGGTGCAATTGTTTTAATAAACGTCAATTTAAAGTAACCTGTAAGTATTTCCAGTCAGATTAGTGGTGGTTTTTAAGCAAAGTATTTAATTTACATACGTATGTGACCTACTAAGTTAAAAAAAAAAAAAAAAAAAAAAAGTGTGTGAACTTCACCCACTTAGTATTAATCAAATGTTATTCTAAGGGTAACTGCATTTATTGGACTTGAATGCACTGTCCATTCAGATTTGCACTTACATAAATAAAAACATAATGCAGTTCATCCAGCAGAAATGCTAAAGCAAGATACAGAGAAAGTTAACTTTGGGGAGAAATAGTGATATGATTGTAAATATAAATTGTATACGTAAGTAATTTATATGACTTTATATGAATGCTACACTGAATATACTCAGTGCCTGCATTCTAATCTTCTGTCATAATTAGTGTAAAGCGAATGTTCAGGGTTCTTTTTGTATAATCAGAAAACTTCAGTGAGTTGATGAAGTCTTAGGTGAAAATCTAACATATTTTTGTTTTGATTTTTCATTGCAGTGTGCTTTATTATTTATACAGTTACGGGTATCATACTATCTGTCAGATACATTTTAAAATACAGCCATTAACTGGGCATAAAAATAACTTCTTTTTTAAAATTTTGCATAGTTTTAGAAAATGTTCTTTTCAGTATCATTTAAAGTAAATTTCTAGTGTTTGCGTAGTTCCAATTGTTAGATTTTTATTCCTATAAGTACTTTTCTTTGGTTTTGTACAATTGTCATTGTTCAACTACTGATGTATGTCTTTTTGTGTATCCTTAAAAACAGAAAGTCTGAAAATAAGAACGCATCAGTTTATTTTTTCAGGCATGTAGTTCATTTAAGGGAGTGTGGAATGGTGTAATTTTAAGAAGTTATATATTTTGATCTGGTATGATTGATAAATATGACTCTAAAAGTGAGATTTGTAATAACAGACATGTATTGCCAGAAGTAAAATTTTACAGTATTTTTAGGTTAGAGCAAATCTGTTTCAGCTTGTAAAAAAAGGGAATATAGTTTGTTAATAAGTTGAATCTCTCTTTTTATATGAATAGTCTCTAAAACTGCTCTGGAACAACTGAAACAATTTATTCTTTTTTCCCATTCAAATCATAGGAATTTTTCTCTTCTTTGGTTCTCTTTTTAAAGATCTTACAAAGATATCTTTGGAAGAAGCATCTTTTGATTTTTCTTGTTTGAGTTTGAGAAGCGTTTTGTTTCGTTTCATTCTGTGTGCCTTGCCTGGAACAATTTTAATTGCCAGTTCTGTGGAACTTTGAGCATGAAATTTGAACTAAAATTTACAAAAATTTTGGCTGCCTCTTTACTGAGGTTTTCTGTCCTCTTTGCAAACAAAGATGTAATGTAGTTCAACTTTGTTAGTATTTTCACACAATCTTCTCTATTACAGATGTACCCTCATGACTGCTTTTTTGAAGTTTCTTTTTTTTATTCATGTCTTTGATGGCTAGAGTTTGTCAAAGTAATTTCATTGAAATGTTCTTCCCAACCAACGCAATTTCAGCTTCCTGTTTTGTATTCAAGACTTTAGAACTACGATATCTGCAACTGCAAATTTTTTTCCTTTCCTGGACTTTCATTTGCCAAAAGTTGAGCATTTAGCCTCGAAGCAGTTCTTCATTTGATTTTGCAAATATGTGTGAAGATTCAAAGAAAACTTTTGGCAAAATTATGTGCAAAATATTTTGAAGTGTGAACTTTTCAATAGATACTTTATTTCAAAGAAAAGTTTCCTCTGGAAATCCATATGGAAAGTTGAGTGGGAGGCAAATTTCTAATTTCACTCATAAGATCAAGACTGAAATAGATTTGGTCAAATAATATCTCTGGCTTGCCTAATTGTTCCTTTTGCAAGATAAATGTACTTTTGCCATCATCGTGGAGATAGAAATTGTTGACCAAAAATACCAGTCAATCTAAACAGATGAATGTCTTCTAACACGGAGGTGTTGATTTGTGTCTGCCAAGAGATTTTTTTTTTTTCCTGCCTGACAGCTAACATGACCAGTCCTAAAATGAAACCTTTCAGTTGCGTGGAACCTCTTGAGAGTCACAGAATACATGCTGTATGGCATACAGGGATTATATTTGCTTACCATCAAATATAGACTTGCCTCCCTTGAAGAGTAGCATATACATAATGTGTCATATCATCTGACTAAAGTTCTTATTTACAAAACAAGGTTGAAGACAGACACATGAAAGTTAATTTTAGCAAAGTGGAAGCTGGAGTGGTTGAATATGAAGTTGGAAGCAGCTACAGAAAAGAACAGCAAAATGTAAACCAAGATGTACCTAAAGTTTTTTGTTGTTAGGTTGTTTCTCTTTGATTTCATC
This sequence comes from Phaethon lepturus, assembly GCF_000687285.1. NCBI lineage: Eukaryota > Metazoa > Chordata > Aves > Phaethontiformes > Phaethontidae > Phaethon > Phaethon lepturus. The sequence goes on along the minus strand of NW_010563433.1, from coordinate 10,029 downwards.
TCCCAGTCATCTGTGGAGGTTGTTCAGCTCCAAAATACCCTCTTCTCTCTCTGCTGTTCCCTCATGAATAGGACCCTCTGTTTTCCTGTCTTTCCAGTTACAGGTGAACTTAAGTATGTGAAAATGCATACTCATAACTCATCTGGCCATCCTTCCTTTTTCAGTTTTTCAAGTCCTTTTTATTTGGCTCTGTGCATTAATGAAAATGCAAATGCAACATTGTCAGGTTTTTCCTGAACAAATGCAGTGCAAAACATGAACAGTGCATATTTATTCTTCTTGCATTGGTTTCCTACATAGAAAGTTTAATTACCTTTGATGCCTGCGTCTTGAGACAGGACTAGCTAGGGAGATGCCTTTTTGTTCTCAGCTTTGTTTGCTGAAGACGTTGTACCTCTGTTGTACTTCATAACTAACACATTTGTGTTACATTTATTGGGCACAGGCATCTTTAGTTTCTTACGGACTTTCATATATGGTAAAAGATTGTAAAAATACTTTATTCCCTCTGGCATTTCACAGTAACGAAACATGAAGTGAAAAAAAATATTAGGAGATGAGTGAGAATGAGGTGGTGCAACACTATGCTGTGTGTACTTTGTTTTGCACTCTTGTGTAAGAATTCCAGAACTTCAGTTGAAATTACTGTAAAAACTGATGGAAAATTCCAATATGAAAAAGAACACCATTTGTTAAAGTCCCTTTGGATAAGGGTTTTGTATGGGAAATTTGGATCTACATGTGACCGTGAATTTCTAATGATGATAGAAACAGTTCAGTATTCTTTCACTCTTTGATCCCTTTCAACACATTTTCAGTTGGGGCATGAGTCTTCAGAAAAGCCAGTGAACTTTCACTTCTTTATTTGACCCAGTTCTCATTGGTCATAACAATTTCTTCATAAAGAAATAAACTGTTCACCTGTTTTTCCACTCCAAAATACGTTTCATTTGAAAGTATCTATTAATAAACTTATCTATTAATGTGTAATCAGGGTCTCATATCTCACTAGTTTTAATGCATATTTTCTATTTTGTTTCTTCAAAACCACTTTTTGTCAGGAAAATTGTTGAGATTAGACACAAATAAATCTTTGTGTAAAGACTGCAGGAGATTACCTGTCACCCGAATTATAGAGTGCGTGTATCAGACTTGTTTCGAGAAAGGAAAGAGTAAATATTTTGACACAGTTATACAACAAGTTTAATTTTCATTTCAAAAATTCACATTATTGTGTCTTTAATTTTTTTGAAAACAAGATGACAAATAAGTTTTATTACAGAACTTTAAATATAAAAAAATATTATGTACATGTAAAGAACTGAATACAGAGCCATCTCTGTATCTGGAAAGTTGATGCTGAGGGAAGTGATGGAAAAGAGATGTCAAATTTTAACAAGTTTTGTTTTTCTGGAATGTCTTGAATTTATCAGTTCAGGTACCTTTGAAAGCTTCATTTCATATAAAAATACGTAATCTTCACTCTCCAATTTTGTAGACTTTCAACACTGATAATGTGACAAAAGAAATCTTTGCTGTTTTAGTAAGCATTACAGTAATGGGGAAACTCATCCTAAAACATCACTTTCCAAAGTACGTGTTTCATTTCTCATGAAAATCTATGTGCAAAATGACTGCTACACACCTTGTTTTGATTTCTGGAGTGGGTGGAGTTTTTGTAATATTTAATTGCTTTAGTGAGAGAGGCTGATTAAAAAAGAAAGTTGATCCTTGTCTAGAAGAACACCTGTTCACATTTTTGTTGAAGTGATTTATTTAAAAACACTGAAAGTACTAGAAAAATTTGTTTACTGTCACTAGTACTATATTTAAGTATAAGAAAACTACCTCACAAAATATTTAGATTTTAATTTTTTTCTTCCTTTTTCTAACTATAGAACCAACTTCATACCTTCAATGATGTGTGTAATAATGAGTCATTAGTTTCAGACACAGAAACGTAAGTAGGAGCATTATTATGAATACTTCAAATGCGCTATATGATTGCAGTTGTTCTGTATTTTTGTTACCGGTTATAACCAATGGAAAGTAGTGATAATCCAAGGCATTTATTAGAAATATTCTAATCAGGGATTCAATACATGGTTTTAAATGGTAACTTTAAAAATATTTCTAAATGTTTCTGGATTTCTTTAATGTCTTAAAAGACAGAGTCAAGGTAGCCTTTAGAAAAATGTAAATACTGAAATAATAAATACCAATAATGGGCCATTGTCTCCATTGTGATGTATAAATAAGAACCAGCTAATTCATATCCGAGTAGTATTTTTTCTGTCTTCTCATTTCTCCTGATTATTTAGTTAACGAAGACTTGTCTTGCCATCACGGGCTCCCAGCCTTGTTACTAGTTTTCCTCTGAGTGTGTGAGGCTGTGCTATTTATTGTTTTTCTTCAGAGTCCTTATTTGTATAATTCAGGTGTGCGTAACAATTCTAAAGGGGACTCCTATAAATCTTCGAGAAGATTAATGTGTGGGGTTGTATCCTAGTGACGAAATGTATTGATTTTTGTAGTAACTCTAAACTGTAGAATTTAGAGAAAAGTATGTGTTTAAGCAGTTGAAAGAACTGTTCATTTGAAATAATAGGCAAAGTATGTAAAATCTAGGATTTTACCTGTGATATACTCTTTAGGTTTATCTTGGGGTATGATATACTTGTTATGTTTATCTGAGGGATTTTATCCATGTGTGTATCATCTGTCTCACCACAGACACACTCTTGCCACTATCTTGTGCTTATTAATGAGAAGTCTGTTACAGCAGCAGTTGGATTGCTTTTTTGTCTGGGTAGTTTTGTTATAGATGATTTTATTTTAACACCTGCTTATTGAAATCTGGCAGCAGTCAAGACCACAATACTATAGTTTTCACGTAAATAACAACTTGAATATTTGAAAAAAATTGCATTATTGTAATAAATGCAATCACACATTTGTTACTATACTGTACGCTTATATATACTTATTATTTACATATTTTGTGCCCTGGGAGAGGTGCTGTGTTTTTTCCAAAGCCTCTAGTTCTATAGCAATAGAAGTAAATACTACAGGAGCATAACACGTTGAATATGTCAGGTGCCTTAGTTGACTGGGTTATTTTCTATATTGTACTGCCAGTTTATGGTGTATTGTTACACTGGGACTGCCGAACCTCATTTTTACTTATTTCTTCTCCTCTTTCCTTCATGTTGAAAATCTGATAGTGAGGCGTTTCTTGGTTAGCTGATCTTCTGAAACATATTATGAATGAAATAGTTTTTTACTAATAGTAACTAATTAAAAGAACATTAACAAGAAGTTATTCTGCCAGTTAAACTGTTTGATTTTCTGTGTCAAATGTAAAAAAGGAAAGTTATAGACAGGGGAAAAAAGAGAAGGGTGCTTAAATTTCCCTGCAGAAGAGCAGATGTACTGTGCAAGAACATGAGAGTTATTTTAAAGCTGAAGGAAATTGTCAAATTCTCATTTGGGATATTACTTTCTTGGCAAGGGCATCTGTAAACAGCCTGTAATTTGAAAGGAATGCAGCATGAACAGAAGAACTTCTTTTCCACTTTTGTAGTATGTGGGTTTTTTTTTAAATCTAAATTCCAGTCATTCTGGTGTTTTACCTGAAAAATTGAGTGCAAATCAGTATCAGTATTGCTGCTCATCTTCAGATGTCTTCTGCAATCACTGGTTTCTTCCAGCCGAATAATCACAAAAGGCTAGTGCAGAAGGATGGGGAAAATGTCTCACTTCTACAGTTTGTTCAGTACAAAGCTTCCCTCTCATTAGAGGCTCTGTTCATGAGAAATTTTTGGATGAGAAGGCACTTACGGAGTTGGCAGTGATTGAATGAGCAGCAAAAGGAAAGCTTTTCATTCCTGTTTTCTTTCCTTAGTGGAGAAAGGAAGTCGAAGATTTATTTTGTACCTTTGTAGCCTCTGCAGATTTAGCAAAGGAAGGTATTTTGCATTATGTCTGGTCATCCCCGTTATGTGTTTTGACTTTTCCAGATGCGTTTGGAACTGTCAACCTTTGGGATTTCTCCTTCTGTATTTTGATAAGGTGGGTTTGCGGGAGGTATCTTTTTTTAAAAAAAGAGCTATCAGTTAGTCCTACCTCTTCCCTTTTGTTTGGAAGTATCATCAGGATTTTTTAGCAAATACTTCGCAACAGTAGCTTTCCAGCTTTATCTGCGTGGTTGCAAATTTTTCCATGGTGGGACAAGCTAAAGCATCTTCTGTCTAGGAAAACATTGGATTTCACAATTTGCACTTGAAAGCAGCAGAAAGCTAAGACAGAGAAATCTGTTTTCTAGCTGTAGGTATTTGTATGTCTTTTTAGATTTAGTTTACTTAACTGTCTTCCCTAGGGTTGAGGGTTTGTGGTGGCTGAATATGCGTATTGTCCAGATATGTGCAATGTCTCAATGACTCAACTTCATAATATCCCTGAGAGACATACTTTTAATTTAGCTATTCTTGGCTCTTAAGATAGAATCAAATTCTTTGCAATCTAAGGTACTGAACAGTATGGAATCTATTGAAGCTAAAAATAACAAGACTGGACAGAAGAGTCTTCAAGTCTTTGAATAGTGATTCCTAAAACTAGTTTGCTGATGTTGGTTAGTGAGAAACGATTATGCCTTTCAGGGAGGGAAAGATTTTTTTTGTGCTCTTTGGAGTACAAGAGGAAAAAGTGGTGTGTTTTCCTTAATAAGGACACTGTCAGCTTGTGGAAATAACATGTGTAAAGAGAAACTTTATTTTGCTCTTCGCTTGGCAGGCAGCCAAGAATTAGAATTTCAGGATTCAGGTTGATGCTGAGATGACCTCCTGGCTCATTTAAAAACTTGATTACCCTCACTTTAAAAGCTTCCTACAGAGTAATTTCAGGTGTCCAAAATTCCTTTCACCTGTGAACAGAAAGATCTGGACCATTTCCTCTCCTTTCTTTTCCCTCTCTTTCGTTATTTATTGAGATATGAAACTGCGAGTTTTATATTGCTTTTTCGCTTCACCACTGTTCTCAGAGCTCATGTTAACTCTTGCTTTCTCATTTTTGTCTAAGCTTACCAACTGAATTTATGGCAGCGTCATTTAAACGCCTCTTCCCCTCTCTCTATTTCACATTCCATGGATCTTCTCAGATTTTCTCTGAAAAAAATAGTAGTAAAGTTTTTCACTCAGCTCCCTAATGTTTCTTTCTAGTGGCATACACCTTTCTAGTGGCATACACAGTAGTTTAATAAATATTCAAGATTATGTCAGAGTGGTTTTGGAGAGTCAAATAAGAAAATGTGTGCTCATAAACAAAAACGTGTGCTTGAATGTGTGTTGGGAAGGTTCCTGTTATATCCCCTTTGCATTTCTGATCCTAAATAGTTCAGATCAGTGTTTCCCATCCATTGTTATTTTGTAGATTCTATTTCAGTGGTTTTGTGAAGAAATGTTAGTCTTCATTCTTTGCAAGCTGCTCGTTAAATGTCTACATTTTTACTTTTAAGGTTTTACGTTATATTTTTCAGTGATGTTGCTGACTTGCTGTTTTATTTCATCCTGAGCTGGTGTGTTTTTGTAGCTGCATGGTGAATTGTGTTGGGAATTGACTAGTTGGATAAATAAGGTTTTGTTTGGGGGGGTTATATTGCTGTGGGATTTGTTCCTGGATCTGGGTCATCATGTGGCTACTAAGTATTGCACCACAGCCTCAGATTAAAATGTTTCTAGGACTTTAACCCAGTCCTCTTACAGAGAGGCATTCTTTGACCTACCAGGAAAACACGTAAACTGTAGTTTCCTTACAGATAGTTTTATTTACAATAATGAGCAAAATTCAAGCTCGAGTACTTGCCTTTTGTAAGTACAGTTCGCAAACATCAGGTTGTATCAGAAACTGCATAACTTCCACTCTTCCCTGCAGTCTTACAGAATGTCTGTGGAAACTAATGTCAAAAGTGCTTGAATTTCAGTTCTTGGAAGTAAAAGTTATTTTTGACTGCTGTGGTTTAACCCCAGCTGGCAACTAAGCACCACACAGCTGCTCGATGCCCCCCCCGGTGGGATGGGGGAGAGAATTGGAACCGTAAAAGTGAGAAAACTCAAGGGTTGAGATAAAGACAGTTGAATAGGTAAAGCAAAAGCCACGCACGCAAGTAAAGCGAAACCAGCAATTCATTTACCACTTCCCGTCGGCAGGCAGGTGTTCAGCCATCTCCAGGAAAGCAAAGCTCCATCATGCATAACGGCCTCAGATTAAAATGTTTCTAGGACTTTAACCCAGTCCTCTTACAGAGAGGCATTCTTTGACCTACCAGGAAAACACGTAAACTGTAGTTTCCTTACAGATAGTTTTATTTACAATAATGAGCAAAATTCAAGCTCGAGTACTTGCCTTTTGTAAGTACAGTTCGCAAACATCAGGTTGTATCAGAAACTGCATAACTTCCACTCTTCCCTGCAGTCTTACAGAATGTCTGTGGAAACTAATGTCAAAAGTGCTTGAATTTCAGTTCTTGGAAGTAAAAGTTATTTTTGACTGCTGTGGTTTAACCCCAGCTGGCAACTAAGCACCACACAGCTGCTCGATGCCCCCCCCGGTGGGATGGGGGAGAGAATTGGAACCGTAAAAGTGAGAAAACTCAAGGGTTGAGATAAAGACAGTTGAATAGGTAAAGCAAAAGCCACGCACGCAAGTAAAGCGAAACCAGCAATTCATTTACCACTTCCCGTCGGCAGGCAGGTGTTCAGCCATCTCCAGGAAAGCAAAGCTCCATCATGCATAACGGTTACTTGGGAAGACAAACGCCATCACTCCAGACTTCCCCCCCCTTCCTCCTTCTTCCCCCAGCTTTATATGTTGAGCATGACGTTATATGGTACAGAATATCTCTTTGGTCAGTTGGCGTCAGTTGTCCCGGCTGTGTCCCCTTCCAGCTTCTTGTGCACCCCCAGCCTCCTCGCTGGTGGGGTGGGGTGAGAAGCAGAAAAGGCCTTGACTGTGTGTAATCACTGCTCAGCCGAAGTGAAAACATCTCTGTATTATCAACACTGTTTTCAGCACAAATCCAAAATGTAGCAGCTATGTTGATGAAATTAACTCTATCCCAGCCAAAACCAGCACATTGACAGACATGAATTGTCAGGGAATTAAAAGTCTAGGAAGAAATTGATTAAGTCTAGAGATCATGTAGCCCAATATGCTGTTTACATTTCCAGTGTGAGAAAGATAATAGACACAATTAAACTAGAGTAGCTGCTACCTTTACTTTTTCATTCTCTTCTCCTCCTCCCTCACCCACAACACACGCTCGTGAAGACTATCATGTTCTTTAAATGACTTCTCCTCTTGCTATCCCAATTACTAAATCCATGAAAAATAGGTAACACGTTATTACCAAGGTGAATACCTTACTGCAAGGTCTGTATAACTTAGATATCTGACTTGTACAACTGTTCTTTGTACTGCTACTTTTGTGTTAGAGGAAAAATGGTAATGCATGTTTTTCACTCTCACTGCTTCCTTCAGTATGAAGGAGGAAATTTTTTCTATAACCTTTTGAAGAACTACTTTTAAAAGAAAATTTGAGCGTGTTTTTACTGAAAATTGAATTCTTGCTAGGTTGCCTGAATTGTAGTGGTATTGTATATTAATAGTCCTACAATAATTTGCAAATTGCTGTATGAAAAAATACTTTTGAATTACAAAAAATGCATACTATATGAAAAAAATTTTAACGTAGCTAGAAATCAAAATTAAACTGCATTGAAGAGTATTGAAAATTATACTTTAAATCTTTTAATGAAAAGTTATTCTAGGTTGCCCCGCTTATTGGGGCAACTCAGAACGCTGTGAACTTGAGTGTATCTGAAATTTCTCAAGGCCATAGGGCTTTTGATAATTATTAAAGTAAAAATGAAATAAATGACAATATACAAACTTAAATCTTAGGTCAATTTATTCATAGGCTGGCATTTTATTTTTATTATTTATATAAAGTTCTGGAATTGCTGGTGAGTTAAGGTGTTCACTCTGTTTGAAAGTGAGGAAACTTATCAAGGAGCTGGAAAACCACCGGACAAAAAAACCCCTTTTCTGAAATTGAATTGTTCAGGAAATAAGTCAGACATCTTTCACTTACACTGAAATTAGCTTTCTTTGGTGAATTCTTGAATCTGTTGTTGTAAATGTATTTCTTATTATATCGGAGAACAAAATACTTAGTGTTGGTAATAACTTTGTTGTTTTAAAAGACAGTATATTTAGCGATTGGTGTGCCCTCAGCAAAACTTTCTGGGAGGAATGAGGGAAACACAAAGGCTGCATTCTGCCTTTCACAAGGATCATCTTGTTTTTGGTCATCCTCAACAAATGTATATCAAATGGTTTACCTTCAGAAATCTGAGATGTCATTTTATCACAGTTGAGCTTACCAGTAGGATAAAGAGTTTTTTACTTCTGAGAATACATCTTTTTAAAAAAGGCATTCCTTCAAAAAAACAATCCATTATTTCTCAGAAGAAAAATGTTGCAGATGAGAGAGAGAGAACTGCCATACTAATTTAATAAAATGGGAAGGAACTCATATAAGAGAGTTTTTGTTCTTTCCTTTGGAGTAGCTAAAGGACTCTGGATACAATGTCTAATGGACACTGTGCCACTAGCAGCAGTATTTGGTTTAGAGAGACACACTGAGCGGTATGTCCTTTCATATTAACATCGCCTCGTGAATCTAGCAGTGTTTATCTGGGATTCATTCTGAAAGCTACAGGTTTGAAAATTGACATCCAAGAAGAAATTAAGTGATCCCCAAACAAAACTACCTCCATTGACTTAATGACTCGGGTGTTAAGGCTTTTGCCTCTTATGAGGGACTATATGCAATGATTTTTTTTCACGTTTCGTAAGCATCTAGTGAGTGTGTGTTCACTCATGTGACCAGATCTCTCTACCTTTTATGCGTGCAAAATGCAAACTGTGAGGCTTTCTGTGTATGTTTTGGTCATGTAGCAGGAGCATGTAAGGGAGAACGATGTAAAACCGTAAGAAGGAGCTGGGTGCGAACAGGCCGTAAATTCAAGGAACTTTTTTGCAGGCTGCATTCAGTTTTTAGAGTGTGTGTTCAGCGCTTGTGATTTGAGATGAATGCGTAATATTGAGTCTACCAGCTGTCTGACAAAATGACAAGTAAGAGATCTATAGGCTTTTGAGCTATATGGGCAATGCCATTATGGTCACTTGTGCTTGTCAGCATAGAGGCAGAGCATGGATAAGAGCATCTTTTTAGAGCCCTATTTGTTGCTAACAGGGGCTGGTAACATATATTCAAATGAATAATAAGTTCTTTTAGCTTTAAAATCCGCAGAATCACAGCTCGGATGTGAAAAGGTCTTAACTTCAAATTTTGTTAGACAGAAATTCAAGCCCTGAATGAGTCTATAATGTGCATGCTCCAAAGTTTGGTTTGGGGTAGGCCTCTTTGGGGTGTTGGGGGTGATGGTTGTGTTTTGGTTTTGTTTTGAAATGAGGTTGTAGGAAGTTAAGTAGATCTGGATTTTATGGAATAGACCTGGCTTATCTTTTTTATCCCTCTTTGAGCAGATACCCTGTCAAACTAACCTTACAGTATGAAAACTAATTTATTAATAAGCCATAAATGACCTAAAGAATCTTGTTTTCTTATTGTGGATGATAAAGATTGGCAATCCTGGAATTTTAATAGTGACCATAAATGTGACACAGATAGCAGTGGTAAAAATAATGCTTCGTGTAGTCCTCCAAGACACCCGCTCCCTCCCATCCTCTCCTCATGAAACAGAGTGCTTTTATTCCAGGGCCATTTAAACTACAGGCTGTGCTTTAAATACTGTGATGTCCTCGAATTGCTTCTGGTGCCAAAATCTGGGTAAACAAACGTTTGCTGGAAAGGAAGGAATAAAAAGGAGCTTATGCACTGGTTTCCAGACAGGGCAGTCCTTTCTGGAAGGTCAGCTTGATCTGGACGAGGGGATCAAGTGCTCCCTC